>NC_140495.1:10489339-10739339 GCF_964271855.1 Acomys minous
ATCCTGTATCATTTTTACAGACTAGACTATGCTTACCTGGCCGAGTGACGCAAGAAAGCATCCGCCTTCCTCCTAAACATGAGGCTTCTTTTCTTTCTCTTTCATCTCTTTTCCTTCAAAGGTTCCTGATGTTGGCAATGATGGAGCTGAGGCAGAGGCTGTGTCCCTCAGGACATTGTTACACTGAGACATCAGCCTGCCTTGATGGCCCACCCACTTCTAGTGGTGCTTCCTGTTACATAAGTTAATAAATCTTCTTGTTTCTTCATGCGTGTGGAGGCTGGGCGGGAGGCCTCTTTGGTGGATGCTGAGGACTGAAGGTTCTACGATGTGGTTACCTGTAGGTGACTTTCACGATGGGCTGTTTTTCAGGGCGTGTGGTGGTGGCAGAGATGAGGTTAAAATAGCTTCTGGCCCCACCCACCCCACACTCCCTTTGGTCTTTGTCTCCTTCCCTTGCGTTCCCTCCATCGCAGACTACCACCTCCTGTCTCACGTTGCTCTTCCTACTTTGAGCCCTTCAGTTGTTTTTAATCTTTACAACGGAACCTGGACCCCTCTCTGTGTGACCTGTAAGGCCCTATGTGGCCTGGCCCCTGTCCTTTCCATCAGACCACTGGTGTATATCTCTTGCCTTTGCCTTTCTCAGCCCAGGGGCCTGGTCTTAGTTTCCTGGACAGCATGAACAGATTGCTCTTCCCCACCCCGACTCCTTGGCTAGCCGCTTCTAGTCTTTGAAATTTCAACATGCACGGCCTTTCTTCAGCAGGTGCTTCCACCTGCTCAACCTGAGGCCAGTTTTCCATGTGATACGGTCCTACTGCGCTTTTTGCTTGTTTAAGTTTAAAAGTCACATTACCTTCCTTGGCTTTATAGCATATGCAACAATTAGTTATTGTATACAGCTATATGTAGATAGGTTCTGTCTGGCTATACAACGCGGGTACCATATTTCTGTTCAGTTGCTGTCAGGGGGCAAAGTGGTCTCCCCCATGGCACCAGCTCCTTTGGCTGGAGACTAGTTTCTGGAAAAATTCAGTAAGTTTTAGTAACTTGGGGGAAACATCAGAGGCTACTCTGACTTTGGGAACTCCAGAATAATTATTTTTGAGCTGTTCCAACAGAACCCACGAGAGACTTACTTAATAACGTTATATCCCTTCAAAATTTACTGGGCAAGTTACTGAACTAAACGTCTAGTGACTTCGCATTCTGGGTTTTAATAACAGAGAATCGAGAGCCTGTTCCCACTCAATGAAGTCTGTAGTTAAAACGTGTCTGAAGGGTCCCCAGTGGGGGAGGGGAAGCAGGGACCCCAATCCTTTGCGTTGTCAATCTTTTAAACTTTATCCATTTTGGAGGTGTGAGGGGGTACACTTACTGTGATTTTAATTTGTATGTCTGTAATGTATAATGAACTCGGGATTCCCGGCTCGAGGGTGGATGTGTCAGGAAACTGGACATATAGCAGGCTGGAGGTGGGGTCAGCTTGTGTTTGACCCTATGTTATTGTGTTCCTTTCTGGTATTTTGACAATACAAAATGCAGGTTTTTTTTTGTTTTTGTTTTTTGTTTTTTTTTTGCAAGACTTAGTCTAGGGCAGTGGTTACTGTGATCCTTTGACACAATTCCTCAGGTTGTGACGACCACAACCTTAACAGTCCTTCATTGCTAGTTCATAGCTGTAATTTTGCTGCTGTTATGAGTTGTGACGTAGATAACCGATGTAAAAGATATCCAATATACAACCCATCAAGGACTGCGACCCACAGGTTGAGAACCACTGCTCTAGCGCCACCTCTGAGTTGGACTGTTATGAAAAACAAAGCCACAAGCAAGCATTTGGGGGAGCCCTATGCTCTCTATTTGTAGTAGAAGTTTGATAATTTTCCTAGGGAAGAAAGAGATGACGCTGGAGGTGCCTAGAAAGCGCGTGGTGTACTCTGAGCTGTCAGCTGTGTGCTTCGTCCTAGCACATCTTCACCATGACCTCTAGTGGCAGGGTTTGGTACTACATCCACACTCCGTCTTGGAGGCTCAAAAAGCCCTGAGGTTTGCCTAGAACTCACAGGAGCTTGATTTAAGCCCTGCACTCCCAAATGCATACATTATTCTGGAAGAGCTTGACCTCGTGTAGAAAGCTGTGCAACTGTGTGAAGATCCAAGTCCCGTCATTCCTTGCCTATGTGACCCTTGGGCAACTTAACTTTTTGAGCTTCTGTATGATGGAGATAACACTTGCCCTTCAGGGCTAACGTCAAACCTGACTGAAATTTCCATGTATATCAAATGTCTGCTAGAACTTTGCAAAGACCTAGAAATGGCCAATAAACACATGCGCAAGTCGATCAGATGTCATTGTACATTACAACCATGATGAGATACCATGCCACCCCTGCAGAATGGATGGACCATAGGAAGATTAGGCAGATTACAATTACAAATATTTGAGAAGAAACACCTTCCCTGGGCTTCTGGGAAAGAGTGCGACTAGGAGTGATGCCTGTGGAGAAATCATGCAGCAGAGTAACTGATGATGGACATGTTTGTGTGCCATAGCTGGCGTCTCCCTTCTGAGCATGTACTTGGGAACGGTGCTTGTGGTCACCAGAAGACAGAATATCCATTGTCCCATTCATAGCCCCATCCAAAAACTGGAAGCAGAAACATTCCTCAAAGGAGGAGGAATGAACAGGCTGTGGTGGAGTGCTTAAGGGGACACCTGTCACCAGTTAGCTAACGGTATGTATGTATGAATCTCTCATGTGTTCTGCTGAATGAAAGAAGCCCGTCAGAGTGCTCGCTTTTTAGTCTACTTTTCATGGGGTTCTATTTATACTTCACGTTTGTGAGCTCAAGAATGGGCCAAACCAATCTTTGATGAGAGAGTTCTGAGAAGTGTTGACTCCTGTGAATGACACAGGAAGTTGTTGAGGACTTGAGGAGTTTCTTGGCCTTGAATTGAGTCATGGCTCATAGATAAAATTCATTAAGCTGCACATGAGAGACATGTGGGCTTTGTTGTAAGTCACGTGACGCTCATAACTTGTTAAGCTACAACATATTGGGCATGTAGTAAGTGCTCAACAAAACCCCAGAGTCTTTCTCTGTTTTGTTGTCTCCTCAGTAAGACTAGATGATGTAGATTCTGAGAGGATGGCTCAGTCAGTAAAGTGCCTGTCACACAGTCGCAGGATCCAAGTTCCGATTCCAGAATCCGTGTAAAGAGTTGAATACAGTGGTGCATGCTTGTAACTGCAGAGTTGGGGGTAGGAGCAGAGGCAGGAGGGAGCTGATTGGCCAGCCTAGATGAATTAATGATCTCCAGGTGGAGGGAGAGTCCTTGTCTCAAAAGACAAGATGGAAAGCAATCAGTGGAGGCCTCGAACTTTGACCTCTAGCCCCAACGTACACACGTGCACGCATACACACATGCATATGTTCCTGCACGCATGGGTACACGCACCCACATGAATACTCTCTCTCTCTCTCTCTCTCTCTCTCTCTCTCTCTCTCTCTCTCTCTCTCTCTGTCACACACACAACACACACACACACACATACACACAAAGTGATTTGAAGAGTTCTAGCCACAAACAGTCATTTTCCCATCCAGGGACCATGGCCTAGTTTACGAGGAAGAGGAAGCCTCATGCAGAAATTTGGCTTACCGCAGACCAAATGAAGTGATCCCTTGGAGTAACAGGATTTGTTTGTCCGTGTGGCGTGGGTAAGAAGGGTTCACCACTACTGTGTGGTGGTCATGGCGAACCTTGTGGAAAGTGGGACATTTCAAGCAATTGATGGAAAGGCAAGAGAGGAAAGTGTAGATGTGGAGAGGGTTTGGGCCATGTGTGGGGAGGGCTGAAGGAGTCGCCGTGGCCAGAGTTTACAAGGGTGTGTGCGTGTGGAGTTGGACACATGGGTGTGGAGGAACCTGAGTCCCAGGAGGAGCCTGAGTCCCAGGAGGAGCCTGAGTCCCAGGAGGAGCAGTTTGCCCATGGTCCTACTAGAGGAACTGGGTGGTTTCGAAGTCATGTTGTCAGGCTGGCAGTTGGAGACAGCTGGGGAAGGTAAGTGTCGGATTCCTAGGGGCAGAAACTGTGCCTAGTGGGGCTAGAGGAGGTCCGAAGAAAAGGCCTGGGCAAAGGCCCAGCGTGGTTGTCATGGGACACTCGGAGAGCATGTGGGATTCATTCATGTAGGCTGGCGCTCTCTCTCTCTCTCTCTCTCTCTCTCTCTCTTATGCCTTGCTGGGACAACCCAGAGCCTTCTACAACCAGGATGCTGGAGGCCATGCCTCAGGGTTAAATCCTCCTCAGAAAGGGTTATTGTCCATTCAGGTTGGAATAGGGGATGCCAAGTGTGGTTCTTGCATGAGAAAGGGAGAGCGGGAAGTGAAGTAGACCACGGGAAAGCCTACACACGGATGGGGTCTTAGCAGCAGCCTCCCTCACCCTGCCTCACCAGCCAAGGACCTGCAGAAGTTGACTTGATGAAGAGGGGAAGGGCAAGTACGAAATGGCATGACTGATCCAGGCGGCTCCTGGTGGAGGATTAAGGATTGTAGTCTTGTGGACACGGCAGGTTCTGTGTCCTGGACCATCTTCCGGAGAAGGGCCGGTGAAGATCCATTGGTAATAGCACCCAGAGCAGCAGGGGACAGGCTCTGTCCCCTCTGTCTCAACAAGGAAAGGGGGTCAAGAAGACTGACAGCACGTCCATGACAGTTCTGTCTTGGGGACAGGAGACAGTAGTCTCTCAAAACTGGTTCTCTCTGTCTCTTCTGCAGGGAAGCATTCTTGGAGCATTTAGTCTGAGCAGGTTGTCCACCCCTTCTAGTTTTCTTGGTCCCTTGGCCATCCCACTGAGGTCCCAGTATGATTAGCTCTTTCCATGTCTGCTTGCCCACCAGAGGGAGTCTCTTGACAGGTAGAGGTGGCCTTACCACCTTGTTGCTCCTCTCAACCCCAGAGGCTGCTCCATCCTCGTCACGGGGGAGACAAAGTGATGTTTGGCATCGGGGGTCTTCTACCCTTGTTCTCCATGCCCACACCACTACCGTCTGTCTATAGCCAGATTCAGAGCTAGTGACCGACTAAATTCTGACCTTGGGAGACAGCCACGAGCTACATGTGACAATCAGGCAGCAGCTTCTGTGCTGAGAGCCTTCAGCCTTGCTTTTCGGTTATCTTATACCTTTAAAAAGTTTATTTAAAACAAATTATATGGTAAATTTCTTCTCCTTGCTTCCAAATGGCACCACGGAAGGCAATTTTGCTGTGTCTCTCTTGGAGAGAGAGAGAGAGAGGGAGGGGAAAAAAAACCTAGGAGATTTTAAAGCCGAATAATTATTTGTATCAGCAGGAAATCAGAACTCTGTGTCGGCTCGGAGCAGGTACTGGGAGAGCCTGACTGTTTAATTTCCCTTAAACTCCCTTTGCATGCGTTTAGTGCTAAGAGGCTCACATTCAGTGCTAGGGAATGGAGGGAAAGTCAACGGAGGGAAAGGAAAGGGTTGACAAACTAGAAAGCTGCAAATAGTTTAGAGCAAAAAGCTGGATTTCTGTGTTTACTGGCAATTGGCTGGGAGCCCAGGGCCTTTCATAGTCTGGGCTTGCCCTCCCCACCCACCTGCTTTGCTGTGGAGCTGCTGGCAAGATCTGGCTCCTTTAGGCTTTTGGAGCCATGCTGTGACCACTTCCTGAGTGTCCTATGGGTCCATCAGTGGTTGAGTCACAGCCTACTTACCCGACATTGCTCTCGGTCTGTAAGAAAAGCAACTTAAGGAGCCACACAAACTTTTCTCCTCTGCCTCTGAAGGCTCTGCAGCTTCATTGCCAGACAAATTAGAGACTAGAGAACCCGAGGGGCCATATGTCACCCATCCAATGTGCATTCCATTAAGGATAAGCCTCTTCGTTGTCAGTGCCTATTGGTGTCTCCTGTGTGTGTGTGAGCCCTCCATTTTAAAGACCACTTTAATACTGTGATTCAGCTTCAAAATGAAGTTCAAATGAGCTAGGTTCTTGGCTAATTACTGGAGACCCAGAGACCACAGTTGTAGAAGGGGAGAGACAAACATGCTAACAGAAGTGGACAGGTGACACTGACATGGTGTAGGGAGGTGTTGGAGCTGGGATAGACTCAAGAGAGGCTGGAAAGTTTGAAAGGCAAACAAAGCTCTCTGGGCAGAGGGACACCCCTGAGCCCAGGCTTGGAAGTCTACACAGTGCTTGCGTTTCAGGCAGTGAGCTACAGTGGTGAAGGAAATTGGGCTCATAGGCCTGGGCATATGAGTGTGGCTGTGGATCACAGCAAAGATGTTGATGCAGCAGACCTTTTAGAAGAGTGTCTCTACCAAGGAGCAAAGCTCCCCAGAGGTGCGATCATCATGTTTCTAAGTCATAACTGCTGACAGTGCTGCTGCTGATTGAATCGCCCCCACGGTGGGATTTCAGGGGCCAAAGCTCTTGTGAGTGTGCTTTATTTCACAGGCAGGTTCTGTAGATGCCCTAAGTCACCCAGGCAGACAGTTCTGCCCATTGGTGGCACATCTCTGCCAGGCACAGTTGAGCACGCATGAACTAAAACAGAGGGAAGGCAAGATCTAAACCAGCCAATCTCGGAAAGGGCAGCTCATGTTTTTCAAGAATATTCTGATCAGTTGACTGGCATGGCCTCCTAGAAGTTAAATAAATTTGAATACACTTAAAAAGAAAAACCCATTACTTAGTCATCAGTGACCCAAACAAGCAACTCTGAGTCTTTATTATGTGCGAGGGTTTGAAAGTATGTTTCCTGTGTTTTTGGAACCTTCTTTCTTTTCTCCCAGTCTGCCTTGATTTGATTCTGCCCTCAGCAGCTCTTTCCTCACTCAGTTTCAAGTTCCCTTACCAAGAAGGATAGCTGACTGCACCATGTGTTAAGTTGGCTCGGATTCCCGTGATGGTGGTGGGTGATGATGACCTGATGTTCACAGTGTGATGACAGTAATGATTGCAGCTGTCAAATTAGAGGTCCTGGGGCGGAGTTGTCTTCAGGATAGAGTGCTGTCTGTGGTAGTCAGGTCATGTACCTGACCTTCTGGCATTAGCCTTGCTCTGGTGTCCTCTCACCAGGAAACCAGATAGTGGCCACGAAGCAACTGGACCAAATCTCTTACTGTGCATCTAAGGACTTTCTTGTATGAATTGCTTTCAGCGGACAAAGCACAGATGAAGACTACTTTGTAGTCCTTGTACCTACTGCAATCCCCAAATTATGTTCCACATACAACATGTGTTTATTCAATAAATACATAAAGGCAGGGTGAATTGGGAGATTGGGTTTGGAGGTCTCCCCTAGGGCTAAAGATATAGTATGGAGAGACTAGAGAGATGGCTCCAAAGTTAGGAGATGCTACAAAGAGTACTGCTCTTGCAGAGGACCTGAGTTCAATTCCCAGCATCCTCAGGCAGCTTGTGACTGCCCATGCCTCCAGTCCCATGAACTCTGATGCTTCTGGCCTCCCTGGACACTGGTACTCATGTGTATACACACACACACACACACACACACACACACACACACACACACACACACACACACAGAATTTTAAGAAACCAATAAATCTAATAAAGTATTTGTAGTATGGAAACATTGCTACATCTTCTCTTACTTGAGGCAGCTTTTGAATGGCTTCCGGAATATACCGGCTGACAAGTCATCACTTATTTATTGAGCATCCACTCTCTGCTCACAACAGTATCTGTGCCTGAGAGATGCCTAAGCGCCCCAGGCTGTAGATTGCTGTGGCTACACCGGGACAGAGGTTTTCTGTATGTTTCTTATTCCCAGGACTGACTTCCCACCATCCCTCACTTGACATAGTGCCCCCAGGAATCACATGTCACATGCCCAATGAAAGCTTGGTGACTGAAATGGCAAGTGTGTAAGACACTAACTTCTGGGGGAGGGGGAGGATGGCTGAAGGAAAGGCTCAGCTGTTAAAGTGCTTCCTGCACAAGTGAGAGGACCTGGGTTTGAATTCCCAGTGTAAAGTAAGAAGCTGGGCAAAGTGGTACAGGTGGTGGATGGTGGAGGAGTGGACATGACAGACCCTTGGGACTCACGGGCCAGCCGGGCTAGCTGAAGTAATGACCTCCAGGTTCAGTGAGAGGCCCTGCCTCAGAAAGAGAGAGAGAGCGCGGTTGGAGAAGACACATGACATTCACTTCTGGCCTCCATGTGAATGCATACATGTGTACATGCTGCAGGCACATGTGTACACTCAACACGAATGCATACATAACACATACACACTCTCCTACAGACAACGCTCCTTCTAAACACATGGCTTGTTGTTTGTGAGCCCAACAGTAAAAGCTTTCTTTCAGGACTTGTGGGTATGAGGCGGCCCTGACTGGGCATGCTGAACCAACCCAAGTGCTGCTTTCTGACCTTAGAGAGTCCTTGGCTGAAACAACATTTCTTTCTGTAAAATGAAAGATTTGGCTCTGGGATGCTCCTCTGTCTCTTCCAGCCTGAACCTACTCACATTTTAAGGCTATTAATAGACATCTTTCGAGCTGTGGTGTAAAGATGTGAAAGTGTGTGTTCCCCGAGGGCTGTGGCAGACGCGAAGGGAGGAGTGCCTGGAGCTTAGAACTCACTCTGCTTAGAAAGGGCTGGCTTTCTTTCCTTATAAAATATAAATAGGGAAGCTTGCCGTCTACTCTGGGGTCCTATGGCAATTAATTAGTTAATGTCTGTGCAGTTTGAAGGGAGCGAAAACCGTGGCATGTAAAAAGCTGTAGAGCTGCTAAGTGTTAGCATTTTCCATCCAGCTTCTCCCATTACAGTTCAGTTGCACGTCACAGTCACCATAACAGCACCGGTCGGGGCCCTTCTGGTTAATTATGCTAGTAGTAAAAGGGAAAAGAATTCCCTTTTAAAATTCCCGTTTAAACTCTTCTCTGTCTCTTGCTCCCGCCTCCCCGTCTCTCTAGTGCAACCTTTCATATTGCTGCTGACTTAGAGTCACTGGGTACACTCACTCCTGTCCTTCCGTCAATCTCACTGTGATCTGGGGACACCAATGCTGTCCTCAGGCTAGCAAGTGGTACCAAAACTACTCCTGAGCACTACCCTTTAGGGCTTCTTCAAGTGTGCGTGCGTGTGTGTGTGTGTGTGTGTGTGTGTGTGTGTGTGTGTGTGTGTGTGCATGTGGGTGTGTTCCTGCTTCCGCCACATGGTGAGGTGTGGCAGGTTTGACTGGGGCAGGAGTTGCTTAGCTGTTTTCTCAGGATATTGCTGCCTTGGATCACAGCAGCTGTGAACACCACACACCTGAGGCCCTCATGAGACTGGGCCTTTAACAGTACCTTATGGGAGAGGGAGGAAGGCCAGTGTGGCTCTCCAGGCTTTCGTGAGATGCTCATGAGGCTGTCTCGCAAATAACATAAGAGGTGAACAGTTAATGGGGGTGGCATTTGTTAGTGGTGAAGCTCTTGTGTATCCACATCGTTTCGTAATGAACCAGAATAAATCTGGTTCACCATGCTGGGCTTGGGCAGAATACATTCTTTTCTCTGTTGGTGTCTTTTATACTTAAGCCCAAAAAGGGACCAATATAATCAAGAGTTAGTAGAGAATTTATAGGGGGAGTCTCCGTGTGGCCATGGCTATCATCTTCCTGAGATAGGATGGCGAGTCTACGGGGTGGACCCTGCTATGAAGTGATAGGACATGAAGCTGACGCTTTTACAGAGGGAACTTTCTCTATCTAGCTCGGGATCTAGTCCCTGACAGGGACTTTCAGCTCAAGTATCCAAGCTCTAGTGCTCAACTAGTGGAAGAAATCAAGTAGTGTGGCGAAGCTGAGGGACTTAGGTTGGTGTGAAAATTGGGTGCTAAAACAGTTAAGAGGTAACAACAACAACAACAACAACAAAAAAAAAAAAAAAAAAAAAAAAAAAAGAAAGAAAAGAAAAGAAAAGCAGGCAAAGGAGCCTGCTTGGGTCACTCAGAGGCAAATGTGGCAAGAATTGTATTGAGCTGGAATTCCTAGAGGGAAAAATGACAAAAATCCAAAGGAAGGGTTTATTAGTCCCCAGATGACTCTAAAGTCAAGAAACAGTTCACTGGAGGTGCAAGAAAATGAGGTGCAGGTCATTCCTACTGTGCCTCTGTCATGGAGGAAGGAGATTTCGTGAGGTGATGGTAGTAACCACCCTGGGCTGCTTCCCTAACAGGGTGATCAAGGTAGGTTGTAGGTGAGGGGTATGAAGGGTGACCAGATGGCTTGGAAACAAATGGTGGATTTGTTGGTCACCTGCCAGTGTACACAGCGTGTGGGCTTTGTGTGTTGGACCTGAGTGAGTCTTAATGTCATGCGGCCCCAGAAACAATGAGAACGAGAGAGAGCAGGGGTAGGGAGTGGAGTGGAATAGAGGCTGAAGATGGTGTGTGTCTGAGGGTCAGGCAATCTCCTCTTACTTGAAAGAAATTATACTGTGGTTGGAGACTGTTCTCTAGGCTGGCATCCCTGTTAGAGCTGGGTGTGGCTGATGGAGAAGCCTGGCAGTTGTGGAGAATGACTCCCAGATTATAGAGCACTAAAAGTGGTGACGCCCTTCCAAGTCACTGTACCGAATACCGTTCTTTTAGGAGACTAACTGTTAAAAGGAAACAGCTAGGTCAGCTGCCTTCATTTTGTGGTGTCCCTCTTTTGGCGCTTGGTGCCCGACTTAAGTCTGAGCCCAGTAGGTTTTTCTTTTCTTTAGGCTAGCTTGACGTCAACTTGACACAAGTTAGAATCATCAGAGAGGAAGGAGCCTCAGTTGAGAAAATGGCTTCATGAGATCCAGCTGTAAGGCCTTTTCTTAGTGATCAATGGGGGAGGGCCCAGGCCATGTGAGTGATGCTATCCCTGGGCAGGTGGTCCTGGGTTCTACAAGAAAGCAAACTGAGCAAGCCATGAGGAACAAGCTAGTAAGCAGCACTCCTCCATGGCCTCTGTATCAGCTCCTGCCTCCAGGTTCCTGCCCTGTGTGAGCTCCTGTCCTGACCCCCTTGTGATGGATGTGTAAGCCAAATAAACCCTTTCCTCCCCAACTTGCTTTTGGTCATAGTGTTTATCACAGTGATGGAGACCCTAACTGAGACTCCCATGAGTAACCTTCTCACCTCCTGAGGAAGCCCTAGCTGGTTCTAGGACTCTGATGGCTTCTGGCATGTCTCACAGACAGACACAGCTCCCTTGTCCTGCTGTATCGTGGAGAATGCTCTGATTGGCTGTGATAAAGACTCAGGCAGCGATTGGGGGGTCAGGGGGGTGGCTCAGAGTCTAGAATTACAGCCCACTGGAGCTCTCCAAGTTGGGGGGGTCTCCCAGGCTGGGACTGTGGGTCTGTATACAGCCATCTCCCAGGCAAGTGAGCTGCAGTGTGAGCCAGGCTTGCTGGTCTTGTTTCTGTGCAGAGAGAAAACGTGCTAGCTTCTCAGGTCTGGGCATCGTTGGCATTCTCAAGCTTGAAGAGAGACTCTGGGGACGTGACTCATTTGCAGCATGCCTCATTGCACAGAATGCCCTTTCCCCGAGCTAAGCAGGGCAGGAGGCTTTAGCTGGATCATTGCATGTTTCCCAGGAGGCAGCTAGCAAAGGCGGGAGGTGAGCGACATGAGTGGGCCGCACCGGTTTACGGAATCATTAGGAGAGACAGCCATGGGATGAACAGCGAAGGAAACCCCAGGTTTCACTGAGCTCGCCCGGGTTGGGGTTGAGAAGGGCAGGGAAAGAAAATAGGTGAGATCTTGTGTTAGCGGACAGGGGGAGTCAAAGATGAAATTGCTAAAATCTAAATAACGTGTTTCCTTTTGTGGCATCGCCTCTGTGCGCTGTGCCTCTGTGCGCACGTGCTTGCATGTGAAGGTCAGAGGGTTGCGCTTGGTGTCTTGTCCCACGTGACTTTCACTTTTTCTTTTGAGACAGCCTCTCTCATTGGCTTGGATGTAGGCTAGGCTAGTTGGCCAGTGACCTTCCAGGAACCTGCCTGTTCTCACACTTCACCTTGCTGTCACTGGGATTATAAATGGGTGCCATTCTCTCTGGCCTGCAATGTGGGCTCAAGATTGTGAAAGGCAAAGATTTTACTGACTGAGGTATCTCTCCTCTGCCCCCGATGATGCTTTCTCAGAACTGCATTTTACTGAGCGCTCACAATCTTCGGGTTCTATTATTTGTTCTTGCCATGAAATCTTGCAAATGACGTGCGTTTGGTGGAGCACACCTGTAACCCTTGCCATGCTGAGGCAGGAGGGTTGCTGTGAAAGCCTTGTTAGAAGCTTGGCCTAGATAGTGAATTCCAAGCTAGCCTGTTGCCTGGGCTACAAAGTAAGATTCTTTATCTCGGGGGAGGGGCGGGGAAATAAATTATCTGATCCTGCTATTTCTCCACCACTGCTCCATTTCACCCAGGGTGACAAATAGGCTGTTTGTTGAGGGCAGTGCTAGGTACTGGGTTTCTCAAAACTTCAGAGATTTGAGAGTGAGAGTGCGTGGCTTCATCAAAACTTGATCGATGTGCAGGTGGAGGCAAGGCTTGGCTTCAAATCTAAGTTATTTCTTCTCCCTCTTCCTCTGCTGTGGGTCTCTTCATTCATCCACGCATCAAACGTTCCCTGAGCAGTGAATAGGCAGCAGCTGGGATATGGAGATGGACAGGAGAGAGAGAGAGAGAGAGAGAGAGAGAGAGAGAGAGAGAGAGAGAGGAGAGAGAGAGAGAGAGAGGGACAGAGAGAGAGACAGAGAGAGAGACAGAGAGAGACAGACAGAGAGAGAGAGAGACAGAGAGAGACAGACAGAGAGAGAGAGAGAGACAGAGAGAGAGACAGAGACAGAGAGAGAGAGAGAGAGAGAGAGAGAGAGAGAGAGATGGAAAGAGAGAGATGGAGAGAGAGAGAGAGAGATGGAAAGAGAGAGATGGAAAGAGAGAGATGGAGAGAGAGATGGAGAGAGAGAGATGGAAAGAGAGAGATGGAGAGAGAGATGGAGAGAGAGAGAGAGAGAGAGAGAGAGAGAGAGAGAGAGAGAGAGAGAGAAAGAGAGCCCTAATGATCCAAAGTGGCTGTGGATGGAGCTAAGAGGCTGTGCCCATTCATTGGTTCAATGAATATTTAGAGAGGTCCTATTGTCTGATCATCTCTGTGCTAGGCACTGAGAATAAAGGGGCAGACAATAGAAACCAGATTACCCTTGCTGCAGTGTGGGTGGGAAAGATGTTAGGCAGAGAAGTTCATTACAGGAGAACATAGTTGGAAAGATACCCTAGTGGTTGAGTTCATGCAGGCGTATTTCCATATTATCCTGAGTTTCACAATGTGCTCAATCATGAGCCATTACTGTGTACTAATTCACTCTCCCTCTCTCTCTGTGCACAACTAAAGTGTGATGGCTAACACTGCCCACTTGACAGGCTCCTGGGGATCGGTCTCTGGGTGTGTACATAGGAAGAGGTTCCTAGATTAGAATAGTTGGGGTAGAAGACCCTCCCAACATGCCTGTGGCCCCATCGGATGGCCTGGGGTCTCAAACTGAAGGAGAAGGAGAGCTGAGCAGCAGCCTCCATCGTCTCTGTTCCCCACTGTGCATGCACGTGACCAGCTTCCTCAGGTCCCTGCTTCCAAAGTTTCCCCCATGATGGATTTGCTCCCCTGAAGTGTGAGCCAAGGCGGGACCTTCCTTCTTAAAGTTGCTCTTGTCACAGCAGTGGGAAGAGTAACAGTCAGGGGCTTGCACGCTTTCATCCTACTTCGTTTTTGAGAGGACTTAGACTTTTGTGGGGAACATAAGGTAGCAAGTGAATGCCCTAGCTCCAGTTAGTCACCCTTTCTTAGCACCAGGAAACCCTAGAGGGGTCAATGAAGCCTCGAGTAGGTGTCATCAGCAAGCTAAAGGCCAGCTGCGGCTCAGTGAGCTGCAGTCACAGTGGGCACTCTTGTTCCTTTGTTCTCAGTGGCCCCGGTCCTCAGCCGCATGCCTATTGGGAAAGGTAATAAATAGTAGCCACAGACAGTATTGTTTTTGTCTGTGTGCAGTGGGAGATTTAACCTCCATACATGGGAATTCCACACCTGTTGCTCTTTCCTCATGCCCCATAGCAACCACTGTAAGGTGCCACTCAGGTGTTAACCTGCTCCATCCCATCATGGACAAACCAGACACAGGCACCTCAATGACCAGACATTTTCTGCTGGATGGTTTCAAGAAAAGCACCGCTCTTTCTCCTTCTCCTAAACAGTGCTGATCTTCTAGGGTTTTAATTAGCCCTTATGTGCATGTCTGCGTCTATTGCTATTCATAGGTTACAGTATTAAAGGGGTCCCCAACCACCACTTTCAAAAATACACAACCCTTAGGAGGTTTGTTGAAGCTTGTGCTTTCCAAAGATGGCCGCAGAGGCACCTTCCCCCTCATGTGGACTTTGCTGTGATGTTGCTGCTCCCTTCCCAGGAGTCTGTGCTCCTTGGATCTGTGTTCCCGCATTGACTCCCAGCGTTGGCAAAGCATGCCTGGGATGCAGCCATTAGCTAGCCTGGCAGTCTCTACATTTTATGTCTTGGGGACAGCGACCACGTAAGGTGTGTGGTTGTCCTGAGGCCACCAGGAATGAGGGCCAAGGAGTGGCAAGCATGCCAGATATTGGTGAGAAGGCATCACGGAGGCGCTTTCCAGCTCTGGATTTCTGAGTGCTCAGCTGAATCCTTCCCCCTCACAAGCCTTTGACAATTGAGTTGTAAAGGAAAGAAATGGATAAGGCGCCAGGCTTTGGAAGTGGTAGGTGCCTTAGCAATAGAAAACGAAAGCCCTCTGTTCCTCTTCCAGGTGTGTGTGTCTTTCTCTTTCCCCACAGCCTCGCTGGACTCTAGTGATCTGAGCCCGGCACAGGCGTCTCCCACCCAGGTGCCTGTCAATGGCCCGCTCACACAACACTTTGAACTCCGGCTTTCTCAGCTGTCACAGAGCCTGACAGATGTGGTGAGGCTGCAATGAGTCAATTTAACCTAGAGAGTGCTGCTGGCCTCTGTCTTATCCTCAGTGCACTGTCAGGACTCAGCTGGGGATAGAGGGCGCTCCAGATTTGGTGGGGCACTGCCCATCAACCCCACCTCCCTGGGGAGCATTCAGAATACTTAAATGTATTGCCTCGAATAATGGGACGGAAGTCCTCCGCTGTTGATTTGTATCCCTAGACCTTAAAACTTACTCGAGATAAAAGCTCACTAAGCTATCCAGGCTGGCCCTAACTTATGGCCAGCCTCCTGCATGGCTGGAATTATGGGTCCGGCCGAGTGCACATGAGTTCCATGGAGTCTGAGGCCTGCACGGGGTGGCTGGAGAGGAGTGGCTGCGTCTTTAAGGGATACGGCTCATGACCACTAAGTACTTATTACATCCAAGACCTTTCTGCAACGTTCATGTTAGTAAACTTTTTTGAGAGATTTATCTGCACGGCTCAGGCTGGCTTCAGACTCATGATGTAACTGTCTCTTATCTCCTCAGTGGTGGGATTAAAAGTCTGCTCTGCCACACTTGATTATTCTTACACTCACACTTACCACAGCACATATATATGTACTCACGTCTCCTACAATCATTTCACACCACACACACATACACACACACACACACACACACACCACACACAAACAACACACACACCACATACAAACAACACCCCCCCCTGAATACACACACCATACATACCCACACTCCCAACACCATCTCCCACCCTCCACAATATACCCCCCACACCATACTCAACACACACACACACACACACACACACACACACACACACACACACACACCTCATCCCACCACATACATACAACATACCCGCACCCCCCAATATCATCTCTCACCCTCCCACACTACAGCGCCCTACACCACACACACAACACATATATACACACCCTCCCACACCTCATACACAACACACACACACACACACACACACACACCACATACTACCTACACTCGCTACACCACACACAAACTCACACCCCCACACATACATGTGTACACCCGTGTGACAGAGGACAGTTTTAAGTGCTTTTCCTCAGGTGCTGCCCACATTTTCTGAGACACGTGCCAGTGTAGCCCAGAACTTGCCAGTAGGTCAGGCTGGCTGGCCAGTGAGGCCTGTGGATCTGTTTGCCTCCGTCTTTCCAGCGGACACAACTGAGACCATTTGTTCTGAGGGTTGAATTTACATCCTTGTGCTGTCAAAGCAGATACTTTGCCTTTTCCTCAGCCCTCCTTCTTTCAACATTATTCTTTAATACACTTCTCTACTGGACAAATGTGGAGACTGAGGTCCAGACCACGGCTGGCCGTTACAGCAAAGGCATAGCAAGTCTGGTCTCCAAGGGCGGCAGGATTTGAGGCATCGACTTAGCGATGTTCAGTCTCAGCAAACACTGAGGACGCATAATTTTAATCTTGCAAGTGTAGCGGAGAGTCAGCTCTGGAGTACTGTGCTAATGCTGCAGACCCTGGCTGGCCGCCCACTACTTCCAGACCATCAGTTTTTGCCAAACAATGGCTGCATCGGATTGTTCCCTTCCTTTCCACTTGGACGTTCCTCTGTTTCCAGCACACATGTTCTTCTGTTCTGGAGTTTTTCCTGACAGAAGCAAGAGGTTTTTGACAAACAACTTTAATATTCTTTGCTTCTGTGTGGCTGGCTCTAATAATCCTGCAAGCCTACAAGGTCACAGTGAAGATTAAATCTGAAGCATTGGAGGCAGATTTTTGACACATCATTATTTAAATCCTGAGCTGCTAGAGGGCTCCCATCCCTGATGAGAGCCCTGATTTGCTGTCCAAATGAACACCCCCAAATTCTACGGCTGCTGAACAGGGATTCTGGAGTCCTGAGGGGCAATGCCTGCCCTGCTTGGCGTGGCAAGGCCCTCACTTTCTATCACAGAAGAGTTACCCGCTATGGTGAAAATGAGGAGATCAGATGTGGGTCCTGTCCTGTCTCTTGCTCTCAGCTTTAGGATTGCATACAGTCTTCATCCTCCCAGGATTTCTACTTACACAGTTCTTTATATCTTTCTTTTTTTTTTTTTAAAATGAAGTATTTACTTTTAATTCATGTGTGTGCGCGCGTGCGTGCATGTGTGTGTGTGTGCTGTGTGTGTGTTGTGTGTGTGTGTGTTGTATGTGTGTGCATGTGTGTGCACCATGGCTGTGTGGGTCATTGAAGAGGCTGGAAGAAGGTGTCAGGTCTCCTAGAGCTACAGTTATAAGTGGTTGTGATCTACCATGTGGGTGCTGGGAATTGAACTCAGGTCTTCTGCAAGAGCAGCAAATGTTCTTGACTGCTAAGCCAGCTCTTCAGCTCCTTCTAAATTTATTTTTATTGAGATATATGCTTTTAAAAGTAAAATGTAGATTTTTTTTTACAGCTTGATAAAAACTTTTAAAATATGTGGTCCAAATGGCATAACCCCAGTCAAGAGAGGGTCCATCTGTGTCTTCTTGGGATTGTAGGGGCCATCATATTGCCTGGATGGCTTTCCTTATTTCTTTTTCTTTTTTTTCTCTCTCTTTCGTTTCTTTGAGACAAGTCTCACTATGGAACTCTGGCTGCCCTGGATCACATTCTGTAGACCAGGCTGGCCTAAAACTCACAGAGATCTGCAGGCTTCTGCCTCCTAAGTGCTGGGATCAAAGGTGTGTGTACAATTACACCTTGATTATTCCTTCCTCCTTTTCTCCCTCCCTCCCTCCCTCCCTCCCTCCCTCCCTCCCTCCCTCCCTCCTTCCTTCCTTTTATAGAATGCAGGTCTCTCTGTTTGCAAGAGAAACTCTGTGAACTGAGATATCTCTCTGACCTTTAGGCCCTGTCACTTAAATGGTCCATCTCCTAGCTCCCAACATTGCCATGGTTCAAGCTCCTGATGTACTTGGGTGATCCATTTGAATGACATCCAAACCTTAGCACAGGAGAGACATTTGCTCTCTTTTGATATGATACTTTATGTAAACCTGGTGGGGAGGGATGGAGGAAGAAGTGAGGGAGGAAGGGAGGAAGAAAGAGGCAGGGGAGAGTGCTTAGACTGGACCCCAATATCCTTTTCATGGGTTTCCATCTACTGACTTAACTTCATTATATTAAGCCATGCCACCTAAAGTTTCTGTCACCTCCCAATAGAGCCATAGGCTGTCAATCAAGCTTTAACAGATGGGCCCTTGGAAGACATTTCCAAACCAGAGCACAGGTTAGAACTGCCAGATAATAAATCAATAATCGAATAAATCAAATGAACAACCATCCTGATTGTGGTTAATGTTGTAAAATCATTTTGAAATATTGGGTTTACCCTCTCATTCCCTGAAGAGGCTTCATGGTTACAAAGTTATTCATTGAGCTCCAGAGAGCAAACCCATCCCAGAGGAGGATTCCCAGGAGCACGGTCCTGAAGATGAGCCTAGGCTGGTGCAATTGTTTGTATTCTCCACAAGGGACCTGGTTTGCAGACTTGGAGTCACAAGAGCATGAGATGGGTCTCAGTTCAGCCACCAGCTCATGTGAGATGACAGCATGATTGTCATGGTATGCCAGGGAGGGCCTGGAAAGTCACAGGTTTGTTGGGCTCAGGCTCCGCCCCCTAAACCAGATGTCAGTGTATACGTTTGCTGTAATGTGTCAGTCTCAGCAGGCCATTTAGTCTCCATGGGGACTGCGCAACTATGCGTTCAGAGCATCATTCACAATGCACCAATGCATAAGTGTGTTTCCCCCCAGGCGAGATATGAGCACCCTATCACCATCAGGGAGCAGAGGTGATGCTGCCTCTGTTGTCATGGCAACAAAATAAGCAGAATGATATGATGATAGCCAGGGTTGTAGTAATGACAACGGAGCTACTAACACTCCATAATGAAAGGAGAAGGGGAAGAGTGACAGACAGGACCCTTACTTGCAATTCTAGGTATTGCTGCCTCCTGTCTTCTGGCTGCATGTGACTCTGGAAGGTGCTAGAATGCACAGGAAGCTGATGAAGACAGGGCCCTGTGATACAGCATCCAAGAGGTCATGGTCCGTGATGGGGTGGGACTTCGCAGGGACGTAGTTGTCTTTTGGTTACTATTATTTTGATTCCTATTGCTTTGATAAAGACCACGAATGACCAAAGTACCCTGGAGAGGAAAATGTTCCTGAAGGCAGAAACTGAAGCAGAGACCAGGGAGAGATGCTGCTTCCTGACTTGCTCATCTGCATTCTGTTAGCCCCAGGAGCCTTCCACCTCAAACACTAAATAATAAGAAGCTCATAGACTTGCCTACAGGCCAATCTGATGGAGGCATTTCCTCAATCGAGGAACTTATGCCAAGTTGACAAAAACTTAAACCTGAACACCCATGCTTCTGTAAGCAAAACCTCGTCTATACTCTGTAAGTAGCTTACCCTATCCCAAAGCCATTGGTTCAGCAAACTAGACTCGGGTGGAATCACACCTTTGGGCTGTGTCTTAGGTGAGCTTTTGTCCGCATCTCTCTTAGACAGTGTGTTGCGGGAACCCACGGTTGAACCGACTTTCCCTCTCCTGCATCTCTGGGATGCTTCGGCTCTTGTACTAGACTGGCTCTCTCTTCTCAGAGGAAATTTTATCTCCAGTTTCATTGACATGCCTCAAGACAGGTCACAGTTGTGGTCCTGAAGATCTTTATAGACTGATTGTCTTTGAGTCTAGATTATCTCGGACTGGGGTCATAGATTCTTTCTACTTAGAATGTTCTAGCTTTTTATTTATTTGTTTTGTGTTTTATTATTATGAGTCTCTCTCTCTCTCTCTCTCTCTCTCTCTCTCTCTCTCTCTCTCTCTCTCTCTCTGTGTGTGTGTGTGTGTGTGTGTGTGTGTGAAGGTCAGAGGACCATTTTGTGAAGTCAGTTCTCTTCTTTCACTCCTTCCATAGGTTCTGGGCATTGAACTCAGGTCCTATGACTTGCTCTGCTAGCACCTTTGCCTTCTGAGCCATCTTGCTGGCCCTGGGTTTTTACTTAAACTTGGTCTTCAGGGTCCAGCACTGTAATCTAAGTAGGATGGCATCTTTTGCTAGATGATGGAGAAACGAGGTGCCAGACAGTCTAGCAGTGGTGCAGTGTGGGACACAGAAGTTCCAATAACCAGCAGCTCCTAACTAGTTATACTATTTTATTGTTGCTATAGCTACTGTAGGTGAAAATCTGCCACTGTAGGCAGGGGCTCATCACTGTTGTCACCTATGAATTGTCTTGGCTAGACATAGCAATTTTAAGTATACCAGTCAGTGCATTTTGAGGGGAAGAGTGACAACAGAGTGACACATGAAACATCGCTGAGTGGATGAGGTGAAGCTTTCCAGGTAGGCACCTGACAACGTGTCTCACACTGGGCTACGGCGTGAGCCTGGGGGCTGTTAGCATCCCCTGCCTCCAGCTCATGTGACAGAATGGCCATGCACTCTGACATTTTCCTGTGTCTGTTTTTTTGGCAGGGGCGGGGGGATACTTAAACTCAGGGGCAGAAGGGTCGATGCTGAGATATTTATGCCCTTTTGATATCTGCTGCTTAAGCTGCTTGCTGACAAATTCAAATTAATCAAGGAGAATAAGTTGCCGACACCTGGTGGGTTTTGGTGCCTTTACTGTGGCATGTCACATCCTATAACTCACAGAAACACTTTTCGGAACTGTCTCTGTGAAGTCACCTTGGCCGTTGCCCCAGAGGTGTCGGTTAGGCTAACACCTCCCCCTTTTTCCCTCTTACTGTAAAGCTATTTTTAGGTATGAAATTAACTGTGCAGAAGTTCAGGTTAAAGAGATTTGTGTTTCTCTGCACTAAACTTAACTCTTGGCTTAAGAAAATAACAGCCAATTAAGTAGCTGGGTGGAACTTGAACTCTGGTCTTTCTCACACAGTCGTATGCTCCAGGAAATACAAGGCAAACAAAAAACCAACAGTCATAGTAATAAAACAATAATGAAAATTGGCAAGGGGTCTGATGATAGATTTTTTTTTTGTTCTAGTGACACTTGCATCTGTTATTATAGTGGCAGCATTCAGTAAGCTATTGGCTATGTATGACTAGATGTGAGTGACTGGTACAGAACAGAAACTTAATGGTGAGAGTCTCCTCCCTGGAGCTTCATTTACCCCATACCCCCTTTGTGGCACTTAGCTTTAGTAGTCAACTTGATGCAACCTAGAGTCACCTGGGAAGAGAATCTTAATGATTGGGTTGGCCCCTGGGCATGTCTGTGGTGAGATTATCTTACTTAAGTTAAGGTAGGAAGAGAGACCAGCCCACTGTGGGTGGCACTATTCCCTAAGCAGAGGGATCCTGGACTGTGAAAGAGAGGAGAAATTGAGCTGAGTCCAAGCAAGGCAGCAAGTAAACATGCTTGCATCCCACCCTGCTCTGCTTTTGTTTGAGGACATGATGTGACCAGCTGTCTTGTCACCTGGGATCATAAGCTAAAATACATCCACTCTACTCTAGGTTGCTTTGTTTTTTCCCCATCAGGGTGTTTTATCACAGCAACAGAAACTAAACTAAAATATCCTTGTACAACATCATTAAATGATATCAAAAGAAAGAAACACAAAACAAGCCACAGTGAAAGAGCATTAAGACAGAGATGAACCACGCTTTTGATTGCTTTGAGTCTTTGGTCAACATTACTAACATTTTGGACTCTGGACAGATTATGTTTAGTGGGAGTGACGTGACGTGCACTTGAGCTAACTTGGACTTGTTCGCGTAGTGGATGCAGGTTTCCCAGATAGGTGTGGAAGAAGTCCAGGCTTTCAAGGCCCAGTCCCACTGCCTCTTCAGTCACTCACAGGCTGCTAAGCGAAGCAAGGCAGAGGCTAGCCCAGTGGAAGAAGCTGCAGTTACAATGTGAAGAGACATGGAGAAAGGAGAGTGTTACAAATAACGTTTACTGAACTAGTTGACTTTCTGGGATCAACTGGAAAAAGAAAACGTGTGTAGCGTAATGTGACCATGGGATCTGCCTGTGTGTGGCATCCGCTGGAAGGAGAGAGTGGTTGAAGGAGTGCAAAGAATGGAGATTGACGATGGGAATTTCCCTGCTGGGTGGACTTGGGTAGAACAAGCTGGAAGCCTTATGCTTTATCCTAAGGTCCCTGAAGCGTTGTCAATCTGGTCTTTTTCTAGATCCAGTCATAGGTAGAAAGAGAGGTGCTTCTCGCGCATTTCTGTTGGCGTATATAGTAATGCCTTGAGAAGGGAGGGACACAGTGGCAATATCTTGTGGCGGTAAGGGACATGGTGTTTATTGTCTACTAATTCTTGATTCCTGTCCCTGCCAGTTCTGAGCTGGCTCCGGGTCGACAGCCCTGTGGAGGGCTCCCCGTGTCAGCAGAGAACAATACTTCTTGCCCTCCGGGGTGGGCATTTCCCCACAGAGAACCTCTCGTTAGCTCCATTTTGGAGTTGGGTGACCCCTCTGGGAGTTGGTAAAAGCTTCAAATGATCCATCTATATTCTCCTTGCTTGTTCTGTTTGAGTTTCAACTTTGTTTTCCAGCTGTGAAAAACATATGTATGGATGGCAGTAATTGGGAATTTAATAATTTTTTTGATGTTTCTTGTGGTGTTTGGGAAATCCACTGAGAACAAGATGTATTTTTCTTCAATGTTTCCCTCTTCTGTGCTGAAACTGTCTGTGCTAAAACTACATGGGGGTTTTATTTTCTCTTGCTCTCTCTCTTTCTCTCTCTCTCTCTCATAAGGCAGGCTAACTTTGAAGATATTTCCTTTTAGAGGGGATGGCTATTGGTTCTTTATTTTCTCTTTTTGTTTTTATTGCTAGAGTGTCCTGTGCAATTTTTTTCCAGGTCATTTTTGAAATAAAATATCCATGGGGAAGAAAACACCAGAGCCAGAGCTTCAAACACGAGTGCTGTCTCCTGTGAGAGTAGGCCTTGAGCTTCTAGCGGATGCTTGCATTTTTCACTCCATGTTATTTGATTACGGGGTCATCAAAATGACACTAGCTCTATTGTACTGCCTCCCAAAAGCTTGAGAGTAACAGAAAAATTGCGAACCGTGCCATTATCACATCCTGGGAGCTCCCACCTCACCTCTGAGGGAATCTGTGCAGCACACTGGGAAGTTTTGGAAGGAGTGGGCGACTTCTCTGAATTGCTCACAGGAGACACGTGACATTGTGCCACTCAGGGATGCTGTCTGTGGGTTTTGGGGTGGGACAAATAATCTGCATCTTTCCAGTTATGCCCTTCCCCTCCCCATCTACCAAATGAGCAGTGTGATGGCTGATCCTCATTGTTAGCTTGCTGGATTTGGACTCCCCTAGGAGATACACCTCAGCTGTGTCCGTGAGAGTGTTTCTGCAGACGTTCACTGAGGTCAATCTGAGATATGAAGTGGGCAGCACTTAGCCATGGCTTGGGGTCCCAGACTGAGTAAAGAGGAAACAAAAGGAGAACACACGAATGCTAGCATTCATCTTTCTCTGTGTCCTGACTGTGGATGCAATGAGACTGGTTGCCTCATTCTCCTACCATCATGAACGAACTGTTTCCCCTCAAACAGTAAGCCAAAATAAATCATCGCTCTGGACCCAAGAATTTGCATCTTAACACAGTTTACAGATAGGGAGACTGACGCTCAGAGCCACAGTGGGATGCCCAAGTTCTGTAGAGGCCCATTGTTATCCTTGAACCTGGGCCTGGGCTGCTTGCTGTCTTCTCCAGCTCTTTCCTGCGCTCCGTGGATCAGCCTTCTGGACCCCACAAGAGGCCAGCCACCAGCAATGCTTTCCCGCCCTTCTCCTCTGCCGAATGGTGGCATTTCTGCTGTGGTATGCAGAAGTGGACAGTCCCTGGAGTCTGGAACACTGGCCTGAGCTAATTTTATACTTTGATGGGGTCATTGAAGGGAGTCCCAGTGTCCACTTTGGAACCTTCTATGAAATAGCTTAGCCCAGATGTCTCCTCAAAGGGGCAGCAGCTGGACGATTGTTTCCTCTCACAGGCAGAGCTTCGATTGTCATGCAGTGCCATCTCTGTGCAAGGGTAAATTTGACTCCTCTACTTTGGAATTATCCTGTGGTAAGAGAATTCTCAGACTCACAGGTACGTGGATAATTAGGACTCTTGTTAATCATCCTCTGTCCCTCTCCCCTCCCCCACCCCCTAGCAACGAGATTCACACAGATTAATTACTGCCTGCTATAAATAAATGCAGAGAAAAGCAATCTGCATAGGAGAGGCAGAGGGTAACTGTCATTTAATATAGCACAGCTTTCCGCACACCTGTTCTCCCCTCGCCATCACCATGGAAACCACACTTTATAAGAGAAGCTATGCATAATTAGCATGGATGGAGGTCTATATCAATCAGAATAATTTGGAAGAATACTAAAAGCCCAAAGGAGCAAAACTACTTGTCTCAGTAGGAAGGGATCAGATCTCTACTGTGTGGTAAATTGAGGAGGCAGTTACCACAGGAAATCAGCAAAACCAGAGATTCTGGGTCAGCTGAAAAATGGGGAGGCAGCCTGCCTGCGCAGGAGAGAGAGAGAGAGAGAGAGAGAGAGAGAGAGAGAGAGAGAGAGAGAGAGAGAGAGAGAGAGAGAGAGAGAGAGAGAACCTTGTTGTTGAGCTTGCTTTTTCTTTTTAAGTGCTATTTAGGTCTGCACGAAGGAAACACGAGCCAAACAAACCAGATGCATACGTGGCTAGGTATCGGTGCTGGGACTGCAGGATTCTCACTTCTGAGTGTGGGTGCTTGTGCCCACAGGGGGCCTCTGTTTCATTGCTGGCCATGGGACTAGGGTGGGGCGCAACGGCAAGAGGGCTCGGTGCTGTGCGTAACGTTTCTCTAAGGAACCGTGGATGCTTCCCATCGGGTATGGGCCTTTTGGAGGCTTGGAATCACCAAGTTGCTTTCGAGTGTGGGAAAGGATCTTAGAATATTCTCATGCCCTCGTTTTGGGGGGGTGAGGAAAGGGAGTCACAGAGATAAGAAACGAGCCTGAGGTTTCAAAGCCAGTTGGTGGCTTTTCTGAGACCAGGGCTCAACATGGCTTCTCCTGCGCTATGTTGGCTGGGTCACAGGGCCAGAACACGGTCATACTCATCTAAGACAGGAGCGCATAGGTCCTTTTTTAGACTCCGGTAGACACTTAGCACCAGGCAGACACAGGCCTTTCAAGTCTTTAATGGGTTCCCTTCTCAGGTAGATGCGTGTCACACGGTTAAGGCCACCATCCACTTTTGGTAATAGGATAATAGTAAGCTCAGCACACACAAAATTTCCTGTAAATTGTAAAGTTTCCAGCAGGCGCTAGGGATCATTGCTCATATTAATGAACATCTATTTACTCAACAGGCATGCATCGCCAGCGTGGTGTGTGTGGTCTCTATTGCAGGTGCTGCGTGTGGGGCGTCACGCTCCGCTCTTGAAGACTCTGTGGTCTATTGGAAAAACAAGAGATCCTAGTCCAAGAACAAATGGGCAACATTTTAGATAGCCATAAAGTACCTGGATGGAAGTGGGTAGCCCTCGGACCAGGGACCGAGCCAGGACTTTGGAATGTATCCTCGCTGCTAAAACTGAAGCAATCAGAGGTCTTAGGTGGGGAAGCGATGTGGGTGGGGCAGCTGCTCTGGGGGCGGTTCTGGCTGCCCATCAGTTTGGTTCTCCCAGCAAGGTAAGGGTTTGTAGGCCAGGTACAGAGCCGCTGGTCCTAATGCACCATAGGTGCTGTTCTATGCTTCATCTCTTTGTGGTACTGCTAGCAACTGAGATAATGAAAGGGAGACTAACATCAATGCAAAGGGAAGAACAGTAAACATTTATAAACCAGCTCTCACCAATGTACCTGGTGTTATGCAAATTGCTGTGTGATGTTTAACTCATTAGCTCTTCAAAACATAGAAACTATCATTAAGTTGATTTTGCAGATGAGAAAACTAAGGGGGAGAGATTAAGGGTTTTTCTTTCCCAAGGTCAAATACCTAATTGAATGATGGTGCTTAGAGTTGAAACCAAAACCTGTTTATGCCATTAACCTCTGTGCTAATTTGATGAATCACTAGTGTCAGCATGTTAATAGAGAAGGCTTAATTTCTACAGTTTGCACATTAAGAGAAGCAAGAAACAGAAAATACCATTGCA
This sequence comes from Acomys minous, assembly GCF_964271855.1. Lineage (NCBI taxonomy): Eukaryota > Metazoa > Chordata > Mammalia > Rodentia > Muridae > Acomys > Acomys minous. Next base: position 10,515,550 of record NC_140495.1, read on the forward strand.
GTATGTCTTTCATGTGCAGAAAAATATGCAAGATGCAATAATCTCCAAAAATCTGCCCAAATTTTACCACTCAAATTCTCACTGGAATTAGAATTCTTGCAATGATGTGGCGAAACAGATCTGCTCTCCATCTTTGGGGTTGAGGAGAGGGCAATTCAGAGAAATTAGATAACAATGTGGGACCTTCGGCTCACAGTGTTTCACAAAAGTATAAGACACCTTTCAGGCCATCAGGCAGAGGTCCAGGGTGACTACAGGCCCTGGGTGGCCTGCCCTTGGCCACTGGTAGCATCTCTTATGTAGAGATGGGGGTCTCATGTATTCTTGGTTGGTCTTGAACTTGCAATGTGTCAAGGATGACCTTGAGCCCTGGATCCTCCTTCTTTCCACCTCTTGAGTGCTGGGATTACAGGTGTGTGCCACTGCACCTGGTTTAAGTGGCGCTTTCTGCAAGTTAGGTAACCACTGTACCAAGTTATAGCCCCAGCCTGTGGTGGCCTCCATAGAGGCTTTTCGGGGGGGTGGGGGTGGACCTGAAGGCTCGCACATAGTGGCGCCTCAGTGTGTATTCCCCAACATTTCTAAGGAACTCAATCGCTGTGTCACGATGCCGTGCTTTGTCTTCTTCAGCAGACTTAAAACAGGCACATCCTCCTACTTGGGGGTGCTTGACAGGAGGATCCCACTCAGATTGCTTCTTTGTAGCTTGGGCTTTTGCTTGCTGGCCTGTTACAGTGTCCTTGAGCTCTCTCGCTCCACTTCTGTCACCTGGCATCCTTTGATATTGATCTGCAATTCCTATCTAAGGCTGCCTTTGCCCAGCTTACCAGGTATTAGAATGCAATAAAGATTTATCCTTTGCCAGGGAACTGTAGGTGTATCCTTTCCCCACTTGAGCCCCGCCTGTCAGGGTCTTTCCTGCCTGCCCCCTCCTTGAGGATCATCTACCTGACCAGTTTTACCTTTGCTGTGTATTGTTTTCATTTGATGGTTGAATTACTAATACCTCCATCCCTTGCTAATTCAGTTGTCAAGGGCCTGGTGGTGGAAAATTGAAGTTTTTCAGGAGTATAATGCAGGCTGCTCTAAGAAAGATGAGCAAGGAGGACAAGGGACAAGCCCAGGGGGGCAGATCTCAGTGTGTTTGTAAAAGTTAAGGTGAGTCCTTTGCCCTGTTCTACTTCTTGGGGACAAGTGAGTGTTTGTGCCTCAGAACAGCCTGTCACACTATTCTGGTTAGCTTTCGTTGTCAACTCTGCACAATCTAGAGTCACCTTGGAACTTCAACACAAGAGTTGCTTTGATAAGATTGGCCCTGTGGCCATGTCTGTAAGGGATTGTCTTGATTGCTACTTGATGCAGGAGGCCCCAGCCCACTGTGGGCAGCACCATTCCTAGGCAGGTGCTGCCAGGATGTATATAAAAAGGTCGCTGAAGCTAAGCCATCGAGGAAGCCAGCATACAGCCTTCCTCCATGCTTTCTGCTTTGTTTCCTGCCTCAGTCCCCCCACCCCATTGACTCCCCCCAGTGATGGACTGGGACTTGGAAATATAAGCTGCAATAAACCCCCTTTCCTGCCAGGATGCACTTGGTTATGGACTTTATCACAACAATAGAAAAACAAAGTAGAAGTCACACGGACCCACGGTGCATGCTGGGCCAGGGTTTCTCCAGACACACACCTTCATGAGTGGCTAGGACACAACTTATCTGTCTCGTTTAGCCTTCGCTACAGGAGATTTTCCCCCAGTACTGGTCTTAAAGAGCAACAACTTATTTGGCTCTTGTTTTGCAGGGATGGTTCTTCTGACCTAGGCTAGGATTCGTGGGATTTGCTCTGTGGTCATCTGGTGGGTCATCTGGGGACATGACCAGTTTACATGACCTCACTCACATATCTGACCATTGGTCAGCCGTTGGCTGTGGCCATTGTAGTGACTCAGCAATGTGACCTCATCTTCTACCAGGTGGGTCTGGCTGGTTCACAGGGCAGCAGGAAGCCGAGCATAGGTAGGGAGTCAGCCTCATCAAGCAACTGCTTGATTGTCTGCTGTGTCAGTTACTTCGGCCTTATTTTCTGAGCCAGTGTGATGGACGGGTGATAACAAAGGCACGTGTGAGCTAACTGGCTGTTATTGGAGTTGATCCCTACACCATCTTTTCAGTTCAAACTTGCAAAGGACAATTGTCCCTAGGGGATGTAAATAGCTCATTCTGTCAAGATGACCAGTAGAGGCAGAGCCAAAAGTACCTGCCTAGCATGTACGAGACCATGGCTAGCACCCCATAAAACTGAGCGTGTGTGATAGGAAATGTTGTCTGTTGATTTGACACTGTCTGGAATCACCCAGGAGACAAGCCTCCAGGCACTGTGAAAGATTATCTAGATTGGATTAGCCTCTGGGTATACATAGGAGAGAGTGCCTTGAGGTGGGAGGACCCGCGCTCAAAGAGTGAGGGGCGATTCTGTGGCCTGGGATCTTAGACTACATAGGAGGGAGTAAGCTAGGACAAGTACTTATTATTATTTTCTTAAGTCACTTCCACCCCCATCCCCGACCCCCAAGATAGGGTTTCCTTGTGTAATAGCCCTGGCTGTCCTGGAACTCTCTCTGTGGACCAGGCTGGCTTCAAACTCATAGTGTTCTGCCTGTCATCTGCCTCCTGAGTGCTGGGATTAAAGGTGTGCACCACCACGCCTGGCTTCTTAAGTCACTTTTGTCAGAGGTGTGTGTGTGTATGTGTGTGTGTGTGTGTGTGTGTGTGTGTGTGTGTGTGTGTGTGTGTGTCAGCAACAGAAAAAGCAACTTAGATGTTGTGGTGGTGCTTTCTTACCTGGGAGGTAGAGGCAGAATCAAGGTCATTCTCAACTGTATGGTGAGTCTGAGGGCCACTTGAACTACATGTGTTTGAACACACCTTAGGTTAGTAGAAAGCCAGACTAATGGAGATGACTGACTGTAGGATAGTTCCTAAGATCTCAAAATTGACATCTAATTTTGAGTACTTTGAGCATTGTGTAGAAATTCATATCAGAAATAACTGCTCTGCTCTTTCATCTCATTATTGGTCAGTATTCTTCTAAAGCACTCTTTTCCCCTAACACCGCCTGTGTGCAGAAGCTGGGCCCCTCTCCATCAGACGGCAGCTTCTCCAGCATAACCCCATCCTACAAATGCGTTTCTTTTACAGTAAATGCGTAAACATGATGACGAGAGTTGGGGATGTAGCTCAGTGGTACAGTAGGGCTATTTAGAATGCGAAAGGCCCTATGCTCAGTGTCCAGCAATGAAAAAGAAAGTGATGGTTTGATCTGGGATGAAGGGGGTGAGCTGTCTTTTCTCAAATGGCTATACTGGTAACATGCTGGGTCCCATCAACCTATTGTTTAAGCATAATTTCTTTCAAAGTGATCAATCTGACTTTGAAACTGGAGTGGTTATTTTTTATGGATACCATAAGAAATGGTAATTTTTAAAAACACCATCAAGACATAGTACGAACCTAAACATTCCTCCGTACCAGGATCTTCCCAGTGGCTTCTTTGGTTAAGGTGAGCACGAAAGATTGATTTTATGTTTATTCCTTTGACTTTTATATCAGTTATATATTTGTACCATTGTATGGAATATGGTTACTTATACATGTACATGAATAAAATATGTTTAATAAGCATGCATAAAATATATGAACTTAAAAACTGTTCCCTGGTGGAGCATTATAGTCTTGGTTGAAATATCTAAGTGACTTTCAAAAGAAGTCATTAGTTCCACTTCAGGGTATTTTGTGTCTGCAGAGGAGGTCACGCTACACACAACTATGATTCTTAATTTTTTGTTATTGTTTTATAAGGCCCCTGAGAATTCTGGTAACTTTTGTGAATAGGATAGAACAAATTAGAAGCAAAACAAAACTGTTGAACTTGTTCCCAGAGAGGCAGACAAATCTTTCAGTTCTATCATGTTATAAACTTTTCTCTTTCCATATCATATACATATGATATATATATATATATATACATATATGTATGTATGTATATACATGTGTGTATATATAAACACACACACACACAAACACACACACACTCTAAAAGGGGGGGGGGTTAATCTAGTTTCTTTTCTGTTGCCGTGATGGGACCTTCTGACCCAAAGCAACCTGAGGAGGAAGGGGTTTGTTTAATTTACACATCTGGATCATGTGCCGTCATTGAGGAGTGTCAAGGCAGAAACCCAAAGTAGGAACCTGAAGCAGGAACAGTGGAGAAGTGCTGCTTGCTTAGCTAGCTACCATATACACTTCAGGACCACCTGCCGAGGGAATGGTGCTGCCCACAATGGCTTGGACCCTCTTACACAAAAAACCAAACAAGATGACCTTCCACAAGCTTGTCTATAGACCTATTTGGAGAAGACACTCAGTTGAGACTGTTTAGGTGATTCTAGGCTGTGTCAAGTTGACAATTAAACCTGACTAGGGTGGGGACCTCGAGACTTTTGGCAGACTGTAAAACTGTTTCTTATCATCTGTTTTTGAAGTGTCTAGCCTTTAGTAACTCCCCAATGAAGAGATGAGGTCCCTTTCTCCACCCCTGCACACGCCCTGGCCCCTGACCTTCTTTGCTAATAGCATTTGGGGAAAACAATGATTGCTACCTCTACGGCTTAGCTGTGTAAGATCTGGTTCACTTTCCTATCTCTCCTAAGAGTCCATCTTCTGCTTTTGTGGTTGCCCCCAAGTCAGATTGATGGAGGATAGTGAGAGAATGTGACCTGGTACTAAGATGCTGTGTGAGTGCCTCAGATGAGTTACCAAAGATGACCAGAGCTCTTTGGGGTTGCCACTGATGCTGCTTAGCTGATGGGGAGCCCAGTTAAGTCAGAGAGGCATGGCTCAGGTCTTCAGAATCATTACAAACTCATAGGTAGCAGCAAAAACTTGGTCATAACCCAGGAAGTGTTAGGATAGCTTTCCATAGGATAATTCATAACAGGTATAGGAGGTATTGCAGAAAGTGAGTTCTGTGAGACAAGACATAATGCCTGATTCCAATGGTACCACAAGCACCTAGAACATGAAAACCGTTTATTGTGAAATGTTTATAAAATGCATGAGCATGATATATGGACTTTGCTTGGCTTCCTGGGATATAGGAATTATCTGCTACCTGGCATGCCACATGCTGGCTGGGTACTGCACCGCCATCTTGTAGAATGTGCAGTAAGCTGAGCTAAAGTCTTGAGCGCCCATATCTTTATTAGATGTAGGTTGTCAGGGATGAGCATCATTTCATTCCTCTTCTCCCTAGGAAGGGGAATCATTCACTCTTCCCCATTGCCACGTGCTGAGCTACCTCCCTGGAGACCTGCCTACTCTAATCTAGGCTTATGATATAACTTGTTCTGGCTAATTCGATGTGGGCAGAAGGGATGTATACCACAGCCAGTCAGAGGTCCTGAAAGGTCCTGCCCATTTCCCAGTTCTCACTCCCTTTTGTCACAAGGCTCGGCAGCCTTTAATAAAGGGAGCAGATACCCCAACTGAGTCCAGGAAGAAAACTGGCAGTGTAGGGCCATACTAGCTGACTACCTCCATGTGAGAAAAGAAAATTATGGTGGCGAGATTTGGTGACTGGGTGTCTTCCTACCTTTTTTCTCTTTACCTTTAGACTTCTTTTGTAAGGAACAAAACACATCTGTCTTGTTTGAGATGCTGATTTGTGTTTTCTGTTACTCACGACCAAATTGAATTGTAAAAATTCTTTGACAGTTTCATACATGTAGATAATGAATTTTAGTTGTTTTTCACTCCTCATTACTCTCTCATACCCTCTTCTTCTCCCACTGAAACCTTTCCTAATAATCTCCCTTCTACTTTCAAATCTTGTGTGTGTGTATGTGTGTGTGTGTGTGTGTGTATGTGTGTGAGTGCATGTGTAATGTGCATGTGTGTATATGTGTGTGAGTGCATGTATTTGTACATGTGTGTATGTATGTGTGTGTGTAAGTATGTGTATCTCACTGAGTTTAATTAAAGTTATTTGCATTAGCATGAGTGTGGATTTTTTTTTTACTGGAGCATGAGCAACATATGTTGTACTAGCTGGTTCTGTGTGTCAACTTGACACAAGCTAGAGTCGTCAGAGAGGACGGAACCTCAGTTGAGGAAATGGCTTCATGAGATAGATCCAGCCTATAAGGCATTTTTCTCAATTAGTGATCAATGGGGGAGGACCCAGGCTATTGTGGTTAGTGCTATGTTTGGGTTGGTGGTCCTGGATTTTGTAAGAAAGCAAGCTAAATCCTAGCACTTGGGAGGCAGAGGCAGGTGGATGTCTGTGAGTTTGAGGCTGGCTTGAGCCACAGGCACGTTCCAGTACATCCAGGGCTACACAGAGAAACCCTGTCTCAAAAAAACCAAAAGGAGGAGGAGGAGGAACAGAAGGAGGAGGAGGAGGAGGAGGAGGAGGAGGAGGAGGAGGAGGAGGAGGAAAGCAAGCAAGCAAACAAGCAATCAAAGCAAGCCATTTGAAGCAAGCCAGTAAGCAGTAAGCAGCACCCCTCCATGGTCTCTGCATCAGCTCCTGCCCACAAGTTCCTGTCCTGTTTGACTTCATTTCCTGACTTCCTTCCGTGATGAACAGCAATATAGAAGTATAAGCCAAATAAACACTTTCCTCTCCAGCTAGTTTGTTGGTTGTGACGTTCTGGTGCAGCAATAGGAACCCTGACTAGGACAGTTGTCTACAAGTATCTTTGGCAGTGTCTGCACCACTGAAGACAATTACTTGCCCTCCCTCAGCGACCATCAGCTGCCAAGAGTCCCTCTGGGAGGAACATGGCCTCATGAGTCTCTTCCCAATCCTGGTAAAATTGCCTCTTCTCTCTCTGCATTGCCCCTTAAGTAGCCTTCCTTTCTTGTCTCTTCTTATAAGAGTTAGGCATATCCTTTGATTTGTCACCATTTCTGCCACTCAATTAGACATCACTTTCAAACATGGGTGCTTCCTTCTACAAACTTTACCTTCATTGATTGGGATTAAAGGCATGTACCATTATGCCTGCTCCTAAGGTCTTCTTTGCCTGACACTTGCTCTATACCAGGCCGCCCTTGAACTCAGATCCACTTGCCTCTGTCTTCTGGGTTAAAGGCGTGTTTGTATTCCAGCTGGGTCACACAGACCTAGAAGGTCTTTGGATGTGATCTCTTGCCAGAGCAGCCATGTTCTGAATTAACATTCCTCTACATAGATAAGGCTGAATAGTATGGTAGCAGCCACTTTGTGGAGTACCTCTGAGGCTACGGCAAGTGATTTGGTCATTCTTTCAAGAGCATTGAGAAACCATTGGACATAATCTAATATAACCCAAACTATGGTTTGAAAGATAAGTGAATCAGCTGTATGGAAACAAATTGTAGTCCTTATGACCCAGAGATCCTGGGGCAGGAATTGCTTTATGGAATACATATGGATACATATATATTTTATAATCCAGGTCTGTACTCCATCTGGGATATTTTTCATAGTAAGGGTTAAGGCTTATCACTGAGCAGATGTGGATGCCTGCCTGACCCAGCACCATTGATTGAAAATGTCATTTTTCTTGCAGCTCTTCTATCACATAAACTCACTTGTACAGTATTTACTGTTGTATGTTTTAGGCTATTGTAATGTACTGGTCTGTCTTTCTCTCCCCGCACAAAGTCTGTGCTGTCTCCATTTACTGTCGTTTTTTTGGTATCCATTGTGTAAGTAGCTCAACTGTAAGACTCTCTTGGCTGTTCTCTTTAATCTCTTGTTTTTTAACATGTTTTAGAGTCAGTTCATTAATTTTCCTACATGTACAGACTCATGTGTGTGCACGCACATCTAATAAGGTGTAATTTTTTTTTAAAGCAGCACCCTCTACTGAGGCTTTGATCATGAGGGTCATGTTGGAGGAAATTGGGACTTGTCTTAGTTTCTTTTCCAATTGCTGTGATAAATAACTTGACAAAAGTCCACTTAAGACAGAAAAGGTTCCTTTGGCTCACAGGTTACAGCTATCGGTGCAGGGAAGTCAAGGTGGCAGGAGTTTGAAGCCATTGGTCACATCACATTTGGTCAATCTGAGCAATGAAGTAATGCATGTTTTCCCAGCTTACTATCTCTGCTCTTAAACAGCTCAGAAGCTCTTGCCTAGGGATTAGTGCTGCTCACTGTGGTCCTCCAGCCTTAATTAACCAGGCATGCTCCCAGGCCAACCTAATGTAGACACTCTCTCATTGAGCCCTTTCCCAGTGATTCTAGATTGTGTCAAGTTGACAATTAACAATTGTTAATTAACCACCATAGGATCTAGAAAGAATAGAAACTTCCAGTCTGTGAGCACAGAATATATATGTTTACTGAGACTATCTTTGGTTTTTTTCAATCATGTTTTGAACCTTCCTTCTAAAAGTCTCACATTACGTGTGTTTTAGATTTACTCCTGGATAGTTAATATTTGGGGTGCTATTGAAAATAGTCTTTTAAAAACTTTCTGGCATTACTTCTGAGTATTGATCTTTAGTAATATTGTTACATTGACTTGTTGATTATGAAGACTGTAGATTATTTCGAATCAATTTTGTGCATATGGTCATCTCATTTTCAGACTATGGAAATATTTTTCTTTCTAATATGTTTGGATTGTTTATTTTTTTCTTACTCAGCTGGTTAAAAATCTGTAGAATAATGACCAGGAGAAATGGATTTAACCTTGTGTCTTCTCAGACTTTTATTTGATGTGTGTGACATCAGTTCTCTGGGGCCTCTGATGATTAGCGACAGGAAAATCTCTCATGTGTTTGTTGTGCTTAAAACTGCTGGTTCATAACCTTTGCCCCACCCCCACTTTTGAGACAGGATCTTGTATCCAAGGTTGCTGTTTAGCTTGAGTTTTCTGTATAGTTGAGGATTGCATTGAATTTTTGATGCCCTTGCCTCAACCTCCAAAGTGCTGAGATTACAGGTATGATCCACTGTGCTGTGTTTCGTGTGGGATGGTGCTTGAACCAGGGCTTCATGCATGCTGAGCAGGCACTCTACAAGCTGAGCTACATCCCAACTTATCTAATTAAAGAAACGTCAGATGCATTTTAAAAGATGAAATGTAAGGAATTCTTAGATAATATGAATTATCTTCCTTTTCTTTTATCATATATAGCAATATTTTTCAATTTGTCCTTTAATTTTGTGCATGGCATTTTAAAACACTGCCTCATGGAAAAAGCAAAACGTATATAAATTAGAATAGTGCAACAAATCTCACGAATCTGTCACCCAATTACATCCATTATCTATACTTTTATTTATGGGATGTTCTGATTTATCAAAGTTTTACATGTCTACGGAGCCAAATACTTTAATCCTTCAACTGTGTAGAATGTTTTGATACAGAGTTTTTTTATTTTAATGCTGCTTATACATATTAATATTGCTCTGTTGTGTGCTGACATATAACATCTCTCTTAGGATGCCTTTCCCTGTGGAGCACAGTGCTGTGTATCCTCCTCTGAAGGATTTCCATCTAAGATGGAAGGCACTGTGTCCTTACCCCTTGCCAAAGAAGCTTCACTTTGCAACAGAGACCAGAACAGAAAACAACAGCCAGTCAAAACGCAGAGTTGCTGAGCTTCATCCCAGTGGACAAAATAAATCTACAAAGTGACTCCCATACCTCAGACTCAGGGGGACACTGTGGAAGAGGGACAGAACGATGCTAATCATCAGAGGATCAGGGAGTTTGCTGTGAGACTGTGTCTCCTAGGAGCACCAGAAGCTACACTCACAGTGTCCCACCAACATGCCAAAACATGACCTGTACAAGGACTACAACAACAGACACGCTAGTGTTGGTGTAAATGGGGGAAGCACTGAGAGGCCTCAGTCACACACAAAGAACTACAGGCAATGAAGGAATGCTGAGAGCAGGAGCAGTGGTTCTCCCCGAGGGAAAGCACACCAGTTGGTTATCCAGTACCAAATGGTTAGCCCTGAAAACACATATACAAGTAACATTATATAGAGTGAGCAGGTTATGTTTATGTATGTAAAATAGATATGCATGTAACAACAATTGATGAAAGGCCATGAATTGAGGGCTACTAGGAGCTATGTCACTATATTACCACCATTTTATACAACAGCTTCAGGCTATGAATGTAGCTCAGTTGAGACAGTGCTTGCCTTGCATATTAAAAAAAACCCAGGGTTGGTCTCCAACACCGCATATACTGGCTACAAAGAAACATTAGCCAGAAGAGCAGCTTGTGCCAAGGCCCTGTGGCTGCGGCATAGATAACAAATAAAGGGCTTGCTTTATGCCATCCTCAAGAGGGAGGCTTCTTTTTCTCATGGGCTCTTGAGATCTTGGGAAGGAACTTCTTGTGTTCCAACTATAGCTAAAACCAAACCAAACCAAACCAAAACACACACAATAATACACACACACACACACACACACACACACACACACACGCACACACACAGACCAACCCAAACCCAAATAAAAACCAGATATGTGTCAAATTGGCTTGTTGTAACATAGTTTTACCAGTGGCTCTCAAACTTCAGACTGTATCAGAGCTTTCTCAGGAGTTTGTGAAGACAGAGACGGTGGCATCCACCCTCTAGATAAGGGAGACTGTTTTCCCCATTTGTTCTAACAGCTGCACTGTCAAAGCCTTTGGGATATCTCATGTAGTGTGAACACACCTTGGATTTCTTGTCCCCAGACCACATTCCCCTCTCTGGCTGTCCAGAGGCTACGCAGGAAGGACTATGTTTATTGGCATGAAGCACACATATTTCTCATGCTCTAGGGTCTGCAATAGATGGTGCTTCAGCAGTGATACACCAAGCCGTGGTTTGCAAGAACATCTTCTTGGCGGGTTCAATGACCGTGCTTCTGCATAAGAGGGTTCTTACACATCCTTGAAGTTTGTATCTCGAGAGTCCAATGGTCCCATATTGCTCTCTGTCATCGCATGGTCACTTTAGCTAAGCCCATGGAAGGACTTGTTGTCTGGGGCCATCTTACACCTCACTTACCAGTTCTCTGCTTAGATAGGAAGGCACCATGGTTGATTGACTGAGAGTTCTGCTTTAACCCAGTCGCCATCCATTTCCTTTGCCTTCCTAACCTTCGCCTAAATCCTTTTTAGGGGAGGATCGGCCAGTCTAAGACCCTTTGTTTTATGCTGGTGAACACTCTACTATTAATTTTACCTGCTTGCTTTCCACCAACTCTTAGAAGCCAAATACATGTTTGGAAATGAGAGATTTGTCCACCTTCGGAAATTCCTACTTAGCACACAGACCTTGGAATTCCCTCAGGCACTGTTGTCTATGCCGTTGGTGCATTTCAGGCCATAGCGATAACTACTTTGCTTTAGAAATTACAGCAGCCTAAAAAATACATATGGACTGGAGAGATGACTCAGCAGATAAGTGCACCCAGTGTATGTGGTGGTTAGAGTGAAATGGCCCCCATAGGTCCATAGGAAGTGGCACTATTAGGAGGTGTGGCCTTGTTGGAGGAAGTGTGTCACTAGGGGGTAAGCCTGGAAGGTCTCAGAAATTCAATCCTGGACAGTGTGTCACTGTCACTTTCTGTAGCCTGTGGACCCACATGTAGAACTCTCAGCTACCTCTCCAGTACCATGACTGTCTGCATGCCGCCATGCTTCCTGCCATAAAGATAATGGACTACCCCTCTGAAGCTGTAAGCCAGCCCCAATTAAACACTTTCTTTATAAGAGGTGTGGTCACGGTGTCTCTTCGTAGCAATAAAACCCTAACTGAGATAGTGTATAAACATGAGCCTGAGTTTATATCTTGGTGTCCATGTGAAGAGTTGGGTTTATCCACGTTTGTGCTTATAATCCCAGCACTGTAGGGGGTAGGAGGGCTGATGGGTCTTGTTGCCCATCATTCTGGCTCCAGGTTCCTTGAGAGATCCTGTCTCAAGGTAAAAAGGTAGACAGTGATAGAGCAGGATGCCTGTTACCCTCCTGTGGCCTCTACATGTAAAGACAGATACACACACGCAGATGTGTGTGTGTGTGTGTGTGTGTGTGTGTGTGTGTGTGTGTGTGTATCACTCTGCCAACATCACCAATAACAATCACAACCACCTATACCAAATGTATTCTTTATTGTTAACCAGCACTTCCAGTAAGACACATGATCAGTATTCCAGTTCCGCTGTGACCCAGCTCTGAGTTTCATGCAGATGTATTCATAGAGTCATCTCACTCCTATGTAAGAAAGAATAGGGTAAGTGCAAGCGTAGCAATGAGCTAGTTCATTTTCATTTCTTCTGTCAATGATCACCTCTGCCTGCATTTCTTCAAGGTGCCGCCAGTGTGTTGAGAAAGCAGTGTGCTGGGGTCTGTTTGGAGAGGTGAGAGATGCGCACGTGACCCGAGTCCAGGTGATTAGGTATGTGAGACAGTGAAGGCTATGCAGTGAAATGAATTGACTTAAAGCACTTGACACAGTCTCACATGCCAGGCTGAGGGCAGAGCCTATGCCTGGATGGAGTGGGAAGGATCTGTTTCTTTTTAGTGTCAGTGGCTGGTGACTCCAGAGGCACATCAGGAGCAGCGAGAAGTGCGCAGGTTGGCGTGAAGCCAAGGCCATGACAGGAAAGGTTTGCAGGCTTCCAGAGCCAGGCTGTCTGTCTATTCCTATGTGATTTATTGACAAGAAAGAACTCCAATCCTAAAGTTAACATGAGAGAATGGAGGGAAATTCTGACTATTTACAGAGCTTTGTGCTTCTTCACAAACATGACAGTGAGCAAAGCATAGTGGTGCATGTCTACAATCCCTGTGCTCCGAAGGCTGAGGCAGGAGGATTGCCATCAGTTTAAAACCCACCATGACTACTTAGTGAGTTGTAAGCCAGCCTGGGTTAAAGTGTGAGATCCTGTCTCAAAACGAACAAGGAAAAGGAGTTGTGAGTTTTCAGAAATAAAAAATCCCAGTGTGTTTGCTTTATGATGGCTTCTAGCCTGCATGTGGCTGGCCTCGGATGGTAGCCCAGCTCTTTGTACTGGACTGAATTCCTGAACAGCACCTGCAGTGATGTTGCTGGCCCTCTGATTCCTTCCCTTGAGAGTCAGCATTGCAGACAAAGATTACCATCACCCTGCAGAGCCAGGTCTTAACACCTGCCACACTGACTGAATAACTGTGGAGTCGCAGCATCCCTAAGCAGGTCCTTTGGTTTCTTACATAGGTGTCATCAGAGTGTGGAGACTTTTGCTTTGGTTGTTTCTGGCTGTATCCAAGACCCTAGTTTAGACCACACAAACACACACACACACACACACACACACACACACACACACACACACACACACTCACGCACATGCATCCCAGGAATGGAATATGAGCGAGCACCAGTTTTGCAGATTTGGGGGACTTTCTCTGTTTTCCTACTTCCACTCTCAAAAAAAAAAGTCTTGACAAGTTTATATTCCTATTTGAAGTGCAGAGTGAGTCTGTTCATGGTCCTTTAAAAAATAGACTACAACTTACTTATGCTTAGGCCATATGGGCTCTGGAGTGGGTGTTTGCAGTGCCAAAATAAACTCCCTGAAGCTGCAGCCATGAGCAGTAAGGCTGGAACAGTTTCTTGTCACCTTAGGAGACTTGAGTTTATTTTTGAGCAGTTTAGAGTGGGTTTTTCCCATTATAAACCAGTGCAGGCTTATTATAGGAAACTGGGGGAAATGTAGAAATGGCAAAGTTTGGACAAACTTTGAAGAGTGTAGGTAGAGACTGGCTGATGGATTCCTGGTCCAGCACAGAGAAAAAGGAGAGAGGGAAGAAGAGTGGGAGAGAGCAAGTGGTTGAGGGCTTCTGAGGTGAGAGGTGGGCTCCAAAGAAACTTTTCCATTGATAAAAAGCAGGTTCAGCAGAGACTACTGGTTTTGCCAGCATCAGCATCTTCCAGAGAGTATGTGAGAGCCATGGGCACCCAACTGAATCCCGAGAACGAGAGGGCTCGCTACTTCCATCCACAGAGGGCTGAGGGCTGCTACTCCACACCAACCTCTGTGCTAGGGGAACACATGGCGCATACAGGTATGACACTGTGTTTCCAGCCTCTTGAGTTAGTACACATGCATCCTCGTGTGTGACTGAGGGGCTAGTGGCCTGTGGTCACAGGACCTCAGGAAAGGCTGTGGTCTCACCTTGTCCTGTACACCAGGTCTTCATCATTTCAGATGCACCCAGAGTCACCATCCAACTTCTTAACTGTCCTCTATTTATTTTGACCCTGAATATGACGCACTGGGCTTTGAAGGCAGCTGCACATAGGCTTGGTGGAGATGGGCAAGGGAGGCTGCCCAGCTGTGCTTTTCTGCCCTGATGAAGAGCACTTAGGTACATGAGGCTCCAGGCCTGTACCTAGAACCTGCCATCCGAGGACCCTGAAATTCTCTTTTCAACACCCCTCAGCCAGCCAGAATCCAAATTCTATCTTCACTCATCTTCTCTTAAACCCAAAGTAGGGACGCTTCTGGAATTTCCACAAAGACTTTAGGCAGGACTCATGATAACACTCTGTTCAACGGTTATTTATACTGTAAGATGGCTGAAAGGAACAGTCCAGCCTGGCCTCCCAGAGGATGTGAGGTGGGCAGATCCATGGTGCAAGCATTGTTCTCACACACACTTCAAAATCCTACCGTCTAACATTTCTCATCGTCTTATACTGGGAAAGTGGTTAGAAGCTTCTTTGTCCATTCCTGTGCTGGAACGCATCTTTGACAAAGATGACCCCCTGGGTTTTTTTTTTTAATGTCTCTGGTCACCAGAGTAAGGATGACCCAGGCTAGCACCAAGTCCCTGGCTCCAGAGCAGTCCTGACTATAGATAATCTATCCTAACTGTCAAAGCCGTGTATTCCAGATAGCAGTTTTGAGACTGTGTCTCCCCACAGCTGGGAGGTAGTTACTGTTTTGTAGGCGCAAAGACTTTCTTTGTCCCTTGTTTGTCTCCCTGGGGAAATATGAGACAGTACTGTGAAACTGCTGTGGGGGGTTTTCCACAAGGAAAGCGAGGCTTGGCTCTTTCATCTGTTTATTCTACTGTGGTTTCAGGCGCTGGCTAGATTTCTTTTGTCAATGTGACACAAGCTGAAGTTATTTGGGAAAGAGTGGAAAGAGGAAACACAGCTGAGAAAATATCCCCATCATCCCACGTGTAGGCAAGTCTTGATTAATGATTGATGGGATGTGGGAGGGCCCCAGCTCACTGTGGGTGGTGCCACCCCTGTGCCAGTGGCCCTTGGGTGTATAAGAAAGCAGGCTGAATAAGCCCTGGGGAGCAAGCCAGTAAGCACTGTTCCCCTATGGCCTCTGCATCAGCTTTTGCTTCCAGGTTCCTGCCTTGGCTTTCTCGGATGGTGGCCTGTAACCTGTAAGCCAAATACGCTCTTTCCTCCCCAAGTTGCTTTGGTCAGGGTAATTATCACAGCAACTGTAACCGAAACAGAGCAGGGGGTTCACTTTAGACACTGACATAGGAAATGAAACAAGACTCAAACACCCATCAGATGTGAACTGAGCCCTAGGGTTGCTTAGATGGGAGAGAACCCCCCTGTAATGACAGGTTTTTTTTTTTGTTTTTTGTTTTTTTTTAAGAAACCAAACCAACATGTCCATACCTCATGCCTATGCCTTTATGTGGTCTCTGTTTGAGAGGGGAGTCCTCGGTGGAAACTGTCCCATGTGGTTAACAGAGCCTGAGAGGTGCTGTACAATAACATTTATAATCCGGGCTTTCAGAGAAAGCCACTGTTGCTCCGTGTGAGGCCAAAGGCTCGAGAATCTGAGCTTCTGATGTTCAGGGAAGGACAAGAGTGGTGCCCAGCTAGTGGATTCGCCTGGATTCTCCTTCACCTCTTTGTTATTCCGCGCTCTCAGCTGCCATGTGCTGTCCACCCACAATGAGTGAGGGTGGGTCTTACTCATGCATAGAGTCAAACGTTCATGTCCCGTAGAGACACTATTAGACATACCAGATGTCCCAGTGTCCCTGAGCCCAACACTAACTGTTATAATACCTGACTTGCGTAAGGTGGCTTGTTTCACTCAGGCAGACAACACCAGGGTTGACCTCAGTCAACTTCAGGTACAACCTCTGAATTCTACACTTAGCTCTAACACAGACGTCATTGGAAAATGAGCCAATCAACTCTTGTTAAGGGATCTGATACAGAAAATTATCTTCACAGAGGCTTGCTTGGAAAGCTATTGTTATGAACTGAATGGTAGAGTTCTAACCTCCAGTGTGATGGTAGGTGGACGTGAGGCCTTTGGGATGTAATTATGTTTAGACAGGCTTATAGGGCGGAGCCTCCATGACAGTGTTAGCCTACATACATAAAAGGAGAAAAGAGACACTTTAGACCTTTCTTTGTGACACGTGACATGTGTCTCAAGACAGATATGTTAGAGAGGGGGAGCAGGTCTTCCTCAAGATGCAAATCTTCTGGCACCTTGATAGATTTGGATCTTAGCCCTATGGGAAATGAGAAACTAGTCTGTGCTTTTAAAGCTACCAGTATGTGGCATTTTGTTGTAGAATCCTGGAGAGACAGAGGCAGATACATGGTGTTTGAGCTGGAGCTTAGACCAGCCTTCTCTTTGTCTGTAATGCTGCCCTCTGCCTGCTCTATGGAGATGTCTTAAGACAGGGTTGTGGATCACAAGGTTTTTTTTGGGTTGGGTGACAGTTTTACAGGGGTCAAATAGCAGGTATCCTGCATATCAGGATAACTTTTAAAATAGAACTGTAACTCTCTTGTCTGTTGCAGGTGATGTTTCCTGCAAAGCTGATTCTGAAATGAACCTAGCTTTTAGGAGGCGTTGTCTGCAATACTCTTGGGATCCACGTCTGTGGAAGGGAGGGAAAGACACAGCTGTGGGCAAAGGGTAAGGTTGAGATGTGGTCTCAGTAAAGGCAGGTAGGTGAGATGGCTCAGTGGGTAAAAGAGCTTGCTAGGCAAGCCTGATGCCCAAGTTATCCCTGGAACTCAAGGACTGAAAGTTGTCCTCTGACCTCCCCATGTGTGTGCACCCCACCCCACACCCACATACTCCCCACAAATCCTTAGTAGATTCCACAGTGAGACCTTGGGCAAGGGACCCCCACTTACCAGCTAGGGAGTTATCTGCTGTAGCATACAGGGAAATATTCTTCAGTCTTGATGGGGAATCTAGGTAGCAACCCATAATATCCAACTTACTCTCTCCTAACAGTGGTCCTTTGTGAGCATCCACTGAGTTGAGGCTTCTCTGGGATGGTGGAAGTTTCTTTGTGGGAGAATTTAGCTTGCATCTTTGAATACTTTTCCCTTTTGTGTGTGCTGGGTGCCGTTGCCACCTGCAATTTAGAAATCCTAATCATGGCTATCCTTCTAATTTTATAATTACCTTTCCCGAATAATAACCCTATCCAGGTGTTTTGTAACACAAAACAGCAAGGGAAATTAATTTCAATTAGAAGGGGGAGAAATACCAAATGGAGTTGTGGAGAAAGGAGAGAGAGAAAAAAAAGCCTACACACATTTCTTTGAGTGTACTTCATTTAGGTAATAAAATTCCTGCACCATGGCTGAACCACTGTCAGAGGTGCCCTTTGGAGACTGGCATTTAAACATGCGTGGTGCTGGGGAATCTGAAGGTGTTTTGGCTGTACAGTACCCAACCGTAAGTAAAAAGGGGCAGAAAAGGCTAGAGGGGGTAGGGAGCAAGCTCAAAGGGAGCACAGGTACAAAGGAACAGTCTTAAGCCAGGAAGATAGATTAATCAGTAAAATGCTTAGAGGTTAAGTGTGAGAAAACTCTCTCTCTCCCTCTCTCTCTCTCTCTCTCTCTCTCTCTCTCTCTCTCTCTCTCTCTGTGTGTGTGTGTGTGTGTGTGTGTGTGTGTGTAATCCCAGTGCTTGGGAAGTAGGGACAAACAGGTCCTTGGAGCTTGCTGGCCGTCCAGTCTAGGTTTGGCCATATCCAGGCCAGTGAGAGACCCTATTTTAAAATTTCAGGGTGGCATGGGTACAAGAGTGGCCTAAATATTATGGAGGTAACAACCACTCTGTGAATTGTTTTGAGGCCTAGTTCATAGGAGGGAACCCTTACCTGTTACTGTGAACCTGGTCTGAAACTTGCAGCTTGGTAGATCATAGGTCCTAGAGGGGAACCCTACCATTATTGTTTTGCTAAATGGACATGTTGTCAAACTACTTTCTACACACTCATGTTTATGACCATAGATTAGCTTAGTGCTGCTCCCAGCCTTCATTGACAAAGCTTCTTATCATGGTCAGGAGCCATTAGTGACAAGACTCACACACGTGGCATGCACACACATACACATGCGCGCGCGCGCGCACACACACACACACACACTTACTTCAGTCTTGTCATTATCTGTGTAGTGAGGTCCTTGGAAACCCTGGGGTTATTTTGTAGCACCTGTTCTTCCCTTCCTGGTCAGGAGCAAGGCTGAGGTCTGCTAGCCAAGATAGATAGCGTTGCTTGAAGACATTGAACTCTCCGACATTTAGTCCAAGACTGTGTTTTCTGAGCATGCATATGTGCGTGTACACACTTTTATTTTATTTTGCTGACTTATTTTGCTGACCACGATGGCCTCCAAACGTTTTCCTGCAAGTGATGTGATTTCCTTTGCCTTTGCAGTTAACCAAACTCCACCGTGTGTATATACCACATTTTCTCTATCCACTCATTTGCTATGTGCATCTAGGCCTATTTCTTGTCTATTGTGAATAGTACTACAGTAAACATGGCTGTTTGCATATCTCTATAGTACTGTGACTTAGATTCTTTAGGACACACCCAGGAGTACTCTAGCTGGGTCACAAATTAAAAGCCAGACTAACATAATCGTTTGACAAAAGAGAGTGATAAAGGGCATGAAATAGAAGTGTTGGGGCAGAGTTTTTCTGGGCCATTAAAACTGGAGTCTGCCTGGTGGATGTGGGTGTGGTGGTGGCGTCAAGTGAACTCATAAATGTAATTTTTGCAGTTATTTATGCTGGTGCTGAGCCTGAGATGGGCACATTGCCAGAAGTCCATCAGACTTATCTTCATTTTAGTAGCTTTTTTTTTTTTTTGTATGCCAGGGATCTATGCTAGCCACCCTCAGCTTTGCAGTATGTGGCCTTTGGTGTATCTCCAACCTTCTCGAGACTCCTCAATTAATACACTTAAGGCAGCTCCTGTTTAACCTTCGGTGTCTCCTAAACACTCTGGGAGCCATAAGAACAAACAAAGCTGAGATAGGTACGGGCAGAGCTGTGTTGGCAGAGCCTAAATTCATTAAGTGTTGAATGGACGCCAGGGAGCTTCAGAATTCTCAGTGTCAGACCAGGCGTGGTGGTACACACCTGGGATCCCAGGACTCAGAAGGCAGAGAGAGGAAAATCAGCTACAGAGCGAGTGTGAGGCCAGCACGGAGTAAATGTGACCACCCCCCACCCCCCGCCCCCGCCCTCACAACTATACCTCTCAGTTTCAACAGCAGTGAACTAAACAGCAGACAGGTGGATTTGGGGATTGATCTATCTGATCGCTTCAGGCTTGGGGTTCGTCAGACTTCAAAGTTATCTTCAGGTGATGCCATCAGCTCCTAGCTGCCGTGATTGGGGTACCCTCCCTGTACGTTTCGCTGCCTCAGCCAAGCCCCTGGCCAAGCTATAGATTTTTAGCTTGGCAGTGCCTGGTGTTCCCACTCCATACTGATGCTTTCCATGTGACTGCTGCCTGCCTGACTTGTTACTGTTCTATTTACCTTGTCGGAGTTGAAACGCAGTTTTCTCCTAACGGTGGTGCCTGGCCAGTGTCCTTTGAGCCACAGAGAGTGACAAAATGGACCTCCATCCCATTACTGCCCCACAGCTGGACTCGAGTGCCGGTTTCACTTCACCAGGGCCACCTGGACTGGCTTCTGACAAGGCTTCTGTTCCTCCTCCTTCCCTCAACCAGGGAAGCACATGGCTGAAGTCGCATGTGACTTACTCTGTTCTGGGATGCTCATCTGTTTCTCTGCCGTCTCTTCCCCTCCTCCTCTGTGGTTCTGCAGTCTCTCTTTGCCACAGTCTATTCTTTGTATCTTGCCTCTTCACCCCCCACACTCCTGTCATCATATGTAGGCATCCGCCATCTTGCCCCGACACCTTATTTTGTGAGTGCTTCTTAGAACTGAGCCAAGGGATTCATGAGATGAATCAGCCCAAAAAGGGAAGACTTTCTAAGTGGATGTGTCTCACTTCCTGGTATATTGTAAAGTTACTGCACAATGACCTGAGGCCCTTTCTCCTGATGTTTTTTTTTTTTTTGGTCCCTATATTCTCGTGCTAACAAATTGTCCATTAGGGCCTTGGGTCTGTTGAGTTGCTGAGTTGCTCTCAAAGGCTAACTATGAGCAAACTGCTGTCCATAGAGGATAAGAAGAACCCTGCTGAAGGTCACATAGACGTAAACAGAGACTCCCCTTTCCAAGGCTTGCCTTAGGGTCACCATTCACTCCTTTTCCCCTCTGGCCTCATTTTAGGGAACCCCTGGGTAAAGCTCACTGGAGGTGACCTTCCCCACTTTATTAGCTGCTTTGACTTTATCAGTTCCTGTATTTGCATTTGCTCAATTTACTTCTTTTCCATCTTTACTTGAGTGTTGACTTCTTAGTTTTTAACTTTCTTTTCTAATGCACACATCCTTGAAGAAAAGCTACCTTTCTGTCCTTTGGTGACTTTTGATATCTTGTTTTATCATTTTCCCTCTCCCCCCCCATAGATATTATTGTGTTTATTACAACTTGCTCTCTGGCCCATAATACAATAGAAAGTGTGCTTTAAAATGTACAAATACGTGAGTTACCTTTCTACTTTTGATGTCTTATTTAATTAAACCGTGGTCAGAGATGACGGCCCCTGTGCTTCCCATTCGCCGGGATTTCTGGCAAATTGCTCTGCAACCTTTTATGTGCTCTATTTTGTAAGTGTCTCATGCAGCTTGAACAGAGTGTGTAGTCTCTAACGGTTGGCAATGGGATTTTACACAGTGCCATTATGCCACGTGTTTTAATTGTGTTCTATATCTTCACCAATTTTTTATTTGCCTAATTAGATACTGAGACATGCATAATAAAATGTCTATTATGATTCTGGATTTGCTAAATTTTTTCTTGCAATTCTGTAAATGTGTGTCTCATATATTTTGAAGCTGGGCTGTTATAAAAACAATGTGGGGCTTATACACAGGAGCCAAGGCTGGCTGTGTTTAAATTGCGGTTATTCTGTGTTGCTGTTTTGGGCCTTGGGACTGTCCAGAGCTATCATCTGTGATTCAGTGTTCTCATCTATAGAGGACTCTGCCTGGGGAGACATTGTGACGATCAATTAAACTAATGCATACAAAATTACTTAGATCAGTGTCTGGCACACAGCGACAGCTTTACAATATGTGTCCTAGTTTCATTTCTGTTGCTGTGGTAAAAATGCCCTGACAAAAAGCAACCTGGGGGAGGAAGGAGGTTATTTCATTGTAGAATGCCAGGGCACAGTCCATCCTAATGGGGAAGTCAGGGCAGGAAATTTAAACAGCTGGTCACAGCACGGCCACCATCAGAAGCAGAGAGAAATGGATACGTACAGATTTGCTTGTGCTCAGTTTGATTTCTCCACCTCTGTGCAGTTTAGGACCCCCTGACTAGAGAATAGTGCCACCCAGAGTGGACTGGGTTGTCTCACAACAATTAACTTAAGATCCTCTTCCGCAAGCACGTCTACAGGCTAACCCAAGATGAACAGTCTCTCACTGACACTCTCTTGCCAGGTAATTCTAGGCTGCATCAGATTGAAAAGTTGAAATTGACATAACCTAGTCTGGGTTGGAATGGATGTTCTTTTCCTCTTTGTCCTCGTCCTCGTCCTCGTCTTCGTCCTCCTCCTCCTCCTCCTCCTCTTCTTCTTCCTTTCTCTCTCTCTCTCTCTCTCTCTCTCTCTCTCTCTCTCTCTCTCTCTCTCTCTAAGTCAGAGGACAGCCTCAGGTATGAATCCTCACTTTCCACCTTTTGGAGGCCTCTATGTACACCAGGCAAAGCTGGCCCATGCCTGGGAGCACCGAGATTGCAGACTGATGTACTGTTGTCTTATTTTTCACATGGGCTCTGGGCATCCAAACTTATATCTTTATTTTTGTATGACAAGCACTTCACTTAGGGAGCTATCTCCCCAGTCTTGGTATTGGACATGCTTTGATTAATTGATTAATTATTTTTCACTTTACAGCTTGGTTGCAACCCCCTCCCTCCTTTCCTCCCAGCCCTAGTACATCACCCCTGCTCCCATTACCCCATCCTTTTATCCTCAGAGAAGGAGAGGCACCCCCATGGGTACCAACCCACCCTGGTACATCAAGTCTCAGCAGGACTAGGTGCATCTTTTTCCACTGAGGCCAGATGAGCTATCCCAACTATGTAAAAGGGATCCAAAGGCAGGCAAAAGTCAGAGACAACCCCACTCTAGTTGTTAGGGGACTCATATGAAGGCCAAGGTGCACATCTACTATATATGTGTAGGGGGTCTAGGTACAGGCCAGCATATTCTTTGGTTGGTGGTTCAGTTTTTGTGTGCCCTCATAGGCCCAGGTTAGCTTACTCTGTAGGTCTTCTTGCGGTGCCCTTGACCCCTCTGGCTCCCTCAATCCTTCCTCCCACTCTTCCACAAGATTCCACCAGCTCTACCTTTTGTTTGGCTGTGGGTCTCTGCATCTGTTTCCATCAGCTCCTGGATGAAGCCTCTCAGAAGACAGTTATGCTAGGCTCCTGTCTGCAAGCATAACGGAGTATCATTAATAGTGTCAAGGGTTGCCTCTCTCCCATGGTGTGGGTCTCAAGTTGGCCAGTCACTGGTTGGCCATTCCCTTGAATCTTTGCTTTATTTTTTTATCCTTGCACTGCTTGTAGGCAGGACAAATTTTGGGCCAAAGGTTTTGTGGGTGAGTTGGTGTCCCCCTCCCTCCACTGGAAGTCCAGCTTGGCTGTAGGAGGTGGCCTCTTTTAGGCTCCATATCCCTCACTGGTAGAAGTCTCAGCTAGCATCATCCTCATAGACTCCTGGAAGCCTCCCTTGTTCCAGAGATGCCCCCTCCTCTGATTTCCATTCTTTCTCCTAGCCTTCCCCCGTGCCCACTCCTGATCCCCACCCTTGCTCTCCTCCTTATCCCTCTTCCATCCAGTCACCTCCCTTCTTCTACTTCAGATATCTATTTTATTTCCTCTTCTGAGTGAGATTCAAGCATCCTTCCTTGGGTTCCTTGTTACTTGACATCTCTGTGGATTGCAGCATGGCTATCCTGTACTTTAGGGCTGATATCCACTTATAAATGAGTATGTACCATGTGTATCTTTCTGGGTCTGGGATATTTCACTCAGTGTAATAATTTCTAGTTCTATCTATTTGTCTGCAAGTTTTATGATGTCCTTGTTTTTAATAGCTGAGTAGTCTCTCACTGTGTAAGTGCACCGCATTTTCTTTATCCGTTCTTTAATTGTGGGACATCTGGGTTATTTCCAGTTCTGGCTATTATGAACAAAGCTGCTATGACCATAATTGAGCAAGTGTTCTTGGGTATGGTGGAGCATCTTTTGGGTATATGCCCAGGAGTGGTACAGCTTGGTCTTGATAGAAATAGTTCCAATTTTCTGAGGATTCACTAGATCGATTTTCACAGTGGTTGGACAAGTTTGCACTCCCACCAGCAATGGAGGAGTGTTCCCCTTGCTCCACACCCTTGCCAGCATTCGATGTCACTTGAGTATTTGATCTTAGACATTCTGATGGATATAAAATGTAGATGGACTGTTTTATTTGTATTTTTCTGATGACTAAGGATGTTGAACATTTCTTTAAGTGTTTCTCTGTCATTTGATATTCCTCTGTTGAGAATTCTCTCTTTAGCTCTATACTCCATTTTAAAATTAGATTATTTTGTTTGTTGGTGTTTAATTTCTTGAGTTCTTTATATATTTTGGATATTAGCTCTCTGTCAGATGTAGAGTTGGTGAAAATCTTTTCCTAGTCTGTAGGCTGCCATTTTGTCTTATTGGCAGTGTCCTTTGCCTTACAGAAGCTTTTCAGTTTCATGAGGTCCTTTTTATTAATTATTGATCTTAGAGCCTGAGCTGTTGGTGTTCTGTTCAGGAAGTTGTCTCTTGTGCCAATGAGCTCAAGCCTGGTTCCCACTTCCTCTCCTATTAGATTAGTGTATCTGTTTTTATGTTGAGGTCTTTGATCCACTTGGACTTAACTTTTGTTTAGGGTAATAAGTAGGCATCTATTGCCATTCTGAAATCTCTAGAACAAAATGATGAAAACACAGCCAAGAGGCATAGAGGGCAGGAAATAATCAAGCTCAGGGATGAAAATAATAAGTTAGAAACAAAGAGAACAATACAAAGAATGAACAAAAATCAAGAGCTGGTTCTTTGAGAAAATCAACAAGATAGACAAACTCTTAGGCAAACTAAGTAAAAGGCAGAGAGGTAGTATCCAAGTTAACAAAATCATAACTGAAAAGGTGTTGGACTTTCTAGGTAGCCCAGGTGGGCCTGAGAATTCTGCCACCACCTCCTGCATTTGGGGATTATGGATGTAAGGGGACTTTAAAGTTGGACTCTTGTGCTCATGCTCAACCATGCTCTCACCTTTGTTCTTCTATTTTCCTGTGGGAGTTCTATTGATGCTGAGAGCTCTGTGGATGCTGGGAGCACAGTGGATGCTGGGAGCACAGTGGATGCTGGGAGCACAGTGGATGCTGGGAGCTCTGTGGATGCTGGGAGCTCTGTGCATGCTGGGAGTTTTATGGATGCTGGGAGCACAGTGGATGCGGGTTGGGGAAGAGTTGCTCCAGAGTGGGTATTAATTTGATTCAGCCATGTAACTTGGAGATGTTTACATACTGAGAATCTTTAAAAGTTTTGGGAGGCCCCCCATTTCCTGAGGAGAAAAGAAGGAAGGGATGGTGGGGTGAGGAGGTGAGGTAGGGACTAGGAGGAGAGGAGGGAGAGAGGGAAAGCTGCAATTTGGATATAAAGAAAATTAATTAGTTTAAACAAAACAAAAGCAGAAACAATAAAACAGTTTTATAATTGTTTTCATCCTTGCATCCCTGCCCTTTCTAGTGTTTAAACAATTGGGCCCCACATCCTGCACACTATAAGGCTTTTGCTTGTTTCCATATGGGAGAATCTTGACTTACTCAGAGATTCAGGTAAAGGGAAACCATCTTAGTGTTTTCAGGAACCAGAGGTTATAGCCCACACCCTATCTTTTCCTCTTTTATGAAAGCAATACATGTTTCATGGTCTGGTTTGGGACAGTCACTTTGCATTTACTCCCTATCTTCTGTGGACCAAATGTTCTGATTCCTGTTCTTGGAATTTATTCCAGCGGGATCCATAGGACCTGGGTTTAGGCTGCTGAGACTCTGAGCACAGGACGGCCACCTGCCTTTGTTCTGCCCTTTTTGTTTATGGCACCAGAAAAGTTTTGTCTTTCTTTTAATGTCAACTATGTAATTATTTACATTTTTGGTCTATTGATGGTGGGAAAGGGCTGCATTTGTTTGCTTTATCTTGCAGCCATGCTGAAATTTATTTTACTTTTATTTACATGTATCTGTGTGTGTCTGTGTGTGTCCACGTGAGTACAGGTGCCACCCAAAGAGGGTGCTGGGAACTGAGCTTCAGTCCTCTGGAAGTGCAGCAAGTGCTCTCAACTGCTCAGCCAGCTCTCCAACCCTTTGATATTTATTATTATTATTATTAATTATTAAAAGCATAAAAACTCATAAAAATTAGAGGGCAAATGTCAAATTTGAAAAGATACTCATAACATGTGTGACACAGCTATTAATAACTTTAATAAAAAGGGGCCTATGAGTCAACAGGAAAAGATGAGCAATCTCATAACACATCGGATACTTTTAATAATAAAGATGTGGAAAAGTCAACCTTCCTGGTGATCAAACAAAAGCAAATTCAAAATCGTGAAGTATTTTATCATTGCTGCCAGACTGAAAAAATTTAAAGCAATGATCACACCATCAAGAATGCTGCGATGCTTACACACTTGCATATTAGCGATGGCAGTTATGAGTATCATTCTTTGTAAGGAAAACTGTCGATATAAAGCAAGAGACTTAAACGTGAAGTGTCTAAAACCATCAGCTTGACCCAGCCTGGAACCTGCTGTGCAGAGAGTGAGAAGAGCGGGCCAGCTGAGCACTAAGTGGCCTGCACGCGTGTACACACTCTTCTCTCCCTGATGTTGGCTGGATATGATGTGAAAAGATGCTTGAGTCCCGGCCTTGATTTTCCCCAGGAGATGGACCATAACCTGGAGTTGTAAACCAAGTCAGCCCCTTTCTCCTCCAAGCTGCCGATTGTTAGGGTATGTTACTGTAGCCACAGAAGTGAGACTAGGCTGGTGTGCTTTGATAACCATACGTCTAGGAGCTAGAGTCTCTCGGCTGCCAGACTGTCAAGATTTCAGCTCTCAAGATTTCTAAGAGGAGGTAAAGGGGAAGTGAATTCTACTATAGTTCTTATTTTATAATCTTATTTTTCACTAATAAATATATGCCATACAATGCACAGCAAGTTTTTAAAAAAAAAAATCTAAAAAAAAAAAAATTCTAGTGACTTTTCCTGTGGAATGGTATTTCAATATAAATAAATCATTATTTATAATATTTTTTAAAATAGCCATTAATAATTGGTAGTTTATATTTAATTATGTGGATTTGCCATTAACCTCCTCACTTAAATAATGAGCTATTTCAGGTGCTGAGTATAATTAACAATGCCTTGTCTTTTTCTTTTCTTCCTTTTTTCTTTTTAAAAAATTAATTAAACACTTTTTATTTTTTACATATACATTTATATTATTACACATATATAAAATAGATTACCTATAGCAAGAAGACCCATGGTGCAATCAGGAATTATATAAATGTTACATTCCTAGTGTCTTGGCTATTTGTACTTGACAGCCTTGAAGAAAACATCTTCCCATCTTGGTGCGTCCATAAATCTGACTGTAAATAAATCTCCATCACATATTGTCATTATCAACTTAAAACATCTATCTCGACCTAAAACCATCTTAACCCCTAAACAACTAAGCTTCACTGTAAAACTAAGCTACCAGTCTTCAACTCCATCAGAGACTTGAGAAGGAATAAACTTGATTACCTAAGTATGTACTCTTCCCGAATCCAAGATTGCCCTTCTTCTTCTTCTTCTTCTTCTTCTTCTTCTTCTTCTTCTTCTTCTTCTTCTTCTTCTTCTTCTTCTTCTTCTTCTTCTTCTTATTCTTCTTATTCTTATTCTTATTCTTCTTCTTATTCTTATTCTTATTCTGGTTTTTTGAGAAAGGGTTTCTTTGGGTAGCCTTGGCTGTCCTGGACTTGCTTTGTAGACCAGGCTGGCCTTGAACTTGCAGTGATCCACCTGCTTCTGCCTCCCAAGTGCTGGGATTAAAGGCGTGCGCCACCACACCTGGCCCAAGGTAGCCTGTTTTTAGGCAGAATTCTGTCTGTGATAGAAATGAGGACATTTTGCTCAGTGGCTTGATTGCTACATTTGAAGCCATCTTCATAAGGGGGTTCTTTGATGCTCATTGTCCTCCCTGAAGTAGACTGGGTGTTTCTAGGAGCCAACCCGTCTCATTGTCAGTGAATCTCCAAAATAACAAAAACATCCCCAAATGCCATATTCCGCATGTCTCTTAGGTTTTTGAAGACCTTACCTAACTATCCTACCTAATCTTTCTATAGCATCATATGTATCTGCTACACCTAAGATGTATATTCTTGTGATAAAAGTAGACTAGTAATTGACATGACCATGATTTGATCAAGTAACAATTAACTTGTATAACTTATTTGTCCTAAACAGCCTGAAAAGTATTGGAAGTAAACTTTGTGTTATAATTGAATTATATGGGTACAGCACCTGATATTAGAGTAGAAAAGTATATAATGTGTATGAAGAATAATCTTACATTTGCATTCTATACCACTGTATCTAGAATTAAACTTATTTTGCATCTATACAAAAAATTCTACACCAGTGAATTAAAAATAACCTTGTGAGTGACAATTGAGGCATTAAGTTGAGGAGTAGATTTACAAATCTACTTTTTGTTCTATCTTCCCTATATATTTCTATATTCCCCCTTTTTTCTTTTCAACCCCTATCTTTAAACCTAAGAATGTAGGATAAAGGAAAAGAGAGACATCACTGAATCTAACCTTGTTCTCTCTCTAAACAAGACCAATAATAACTTGTAACCAACTCCCATTGATAATAACCCTCTATAGCCCAAGAAAGCAACTAAAACCTTACCTGACCTCCCTTAAAGGAAATGGGGCATTGTTCTCTTAAGATTTCTTCTGTCTGATTTGGGATGAATAATGTCTTTGTAGGGGCCTAAATAAAATTGGAGAAATGGTTAAACAAGCTAGGAATAGCATTTGTGGTCCAGTTTGTAAATGTTGAGAAATTCCAGGCTTAATTAGAGTCCTGTGTGGGGAAGTCTGAAATGCTGCACCAATTGGCGTTGGAAGCTTTCTTATTGGGATTGGAAGCTTTGTTTTAGTTTCTTAATGTACAAAATAGTAGATTTCGTCATGATATTTTTATACATACCTGTCACTTTAGGTTGCTTACTTTGGGTTCCTTATTACCCTGTCATACTCCTGTAGTTCCTTTCTTCCTTACAAATAATTCCTTCTGATCTCATGTCATCTACAGGTAGATAGATAGAAAGAATATATATATACACTACTCTTAATGTTTCATCTTTATTCATACTTTTAAAAAGGCTTATTCAACTGATTAAATATTTCACTTTCATAAACTTAAAAACTATTATTTTTTAATTTTGGGGGGGACAAGGTTTCTCTGTGTAGCCTTGGCTGTCCTGGACTCGCTTTGTAGACCACAGAGATCTGCCTGCCTTTGCCTCCCTAAGCACTGGGATTATAGACATGCACCACCATGCCGGCTCACTTTTAGAAATCATGTGAGGTGCATGTGGTGATTAGAAGACAGCACCAGGCGTTCCCTGTTGATCCCACCCACTCCTTTGAAGCAGAATCTCTCCGTGAACCTGGAGTTGTTTTCTCAGACAATCTGTGCCTTAGTCTTATTGCTGTGACGGGGCACCACAACCAAGACAGCTTATAAAAGAGATGACTCAAAACTTACAAAGCAACTTGTAAAAGACCGCATTCCAGAGGTTAGTCCGTGGTCATTGTGGTGGGGAGTGTGGTGGCAGACAGGTACAATGCTGGAGCCGTAACAGCTTGCCAATGATCTACAAGTCAAAGCCAGAGAGAGAGAGAGAGAGAGAGAGAGAGAGAGAGAGAGAGAGAGAGAGAGAGAGAGAGAGAGAGACGGGTCTGGTGTGGATTTTTAAAAACCTCAAATCCTACCTCAGGGGACAGACCCCTCCTCCAAGGCCACACCTCCTCATCCTTCCTAAACAGTCCACCAGCAGAGGGCCAAACATCTGAGTATATGAGCCTATAGGGCCGTTTTCATTCAAACCACTGAAGTCTGGAGGCCAGCAAAGCCTAGCAATCCTACAGTCTCCATCTTCCTTCGGTCGGCATTACAGGTTTGCTCAGAGATGCCCAGATTGTTTTGTGGGTGCTGTGATCTGAACTCTGTATCTCATGACTGCTCTCCAAGTACTATTAACCACTGAGCCACCTCTCTAGCCCCACCACCCTGTTTTTGGTTTGTTTGGCTTGGGGTGTCTTGTAGCTCAAGCTGACCTCAAACTAGCTGTTTAGCTGAGGATGACCTTGAATTCTCAATCTTCCTGCTTCCTTGGTGTTGGGATTACAGACCTGTGCTTAAACCCTCCCTGGCTTCATCATCGCAGTTGGTGTATCAGCAGGCGGGCTTTTCAGGAGGAAGTCAGCAGGAAGCTGCCCTTAGTGTGGGGGCCACAAGGCACACATGATCCAGCTGTGGTTCTGGCGGAGGCTGTCTCCCTGAAGGGGTGCCTGGGGATCTGGTAGGATGCAGCTCCCGGTAGCAGTGACTTTGCAGGAACATCTGTGGATATGGACAGAGTAAAGTTCAGTGGGACGTTGAGCAGAGAAAGAAAACGCCCATCAAGAAAGCCGGTCTCCACGGTAACTCTTTGAAACCAGGCTCTGGATCAGCTGATGCGAGCCCTGCGTTGGCCTCATTGGATTAACTGGATACGATACTCTTTTATGGTCATAAGCTTTTAATGCCCATGGTTAGAATATGTTCTCTTCTTAACCAAATTTAAAAACACACACACACTACAAAGACATCGAAACTTTCCTATTCTAGGTGAGGGAAAGCAGAGTTATTCAATGTTGGTAAGTAAGCGAGAATCCACTATCTTCGTTTCTCACTTGTATCCCACCCCCGCCACCTCATCCCCGCTCCCGGAAATTCTGTTTTGAACAAAGTCTTGGTGGTTATTTGAAACGGAGAAGCAAACAGCCTCACGTGTTTGGCACGCCCAAGGTTATTTCGCAATCTGCTCGATCCCTTTGCACATTCCAAGGGAAGCTTATGTAGGCGTATTCATGTATCGCCAGCTTGCTGTCAAGTTTTTAAAAGAAAGAAACCAGAGCTAGAGTTTCAAAAATTAAGAATAAAAATACTTGGAAAAAAGCAGGTTAGCATGCTTATATAGAAAGAATCAGTCTTATTTTAATTTTGACACTAAGTCTGTTGAGCATTTAAGTGGTAAACCCTCTGCAAGTATTCTTCTCGTCAGTCACATTGGGACCTGCAACGCGTCATGCATCCCCTCTATCTCATTTGAACCTGGAAGTTAACTTTCAACTAAAAGTTTCTATTATGTTACTTGGTGATGGCTTACTCATCACAGACACATAATCCATAATTGGACAAATTGGAATAAGAATTGATAAATTACCCTTGGAAATAATTATTGGATTCTAAGGTTGCTTAATTGGAAGGGAAATTAGTGAATTATTCACTCTTTTGAAGGCAAATTCCCTATCTATTATCCATCTGTGCATCTCTCTAATCCATCAATCTGTCTGTGGTGGTTTGAATGAGGAATGTCCCCCACAGGATCGTGTATTTGAACAGTTGGTCCCCAGCAGGTGGTGCTGCATGGGGTTGTTATGGATCCTTTAAGAGGTGCAGCCTTACCGGGCGTGGTGGCACACACCTTTAATCCCAGCACTCGGGAGGCAGAGGCAGGCAGATCGCTGTGAGTTCAAGGCCAGCTTGGTCTACAAAGCAAGTCTAGGACAGCCAAGGCTACACAGAGAAACGCTGTCTCGAAAAACAAGAAAAAAAAAAACCCAAACAAACAAGAACAACAAAAAAGAGGTGGAGCCTTGCTGGAGGAAGTACATCACTGGGGGTGGACTTTGAGGATTTGTAGGCTTGCTCCACTTCCTGCTCTTACTCTATTTTCTACTCCTGTTGCCATGCCATGCCTTGGCCTCTGTGGTGGACTCTAGCCCTCTGGTTCTATAAGCCTAAAAAAACCCTTCCTTTCTTAAGCTGTTTTGGCCATGGCATCTTATCAGAGCAGCAGAAAAAAACAAAAAACAAAAAACCTAATAAGTAGTAACTCACTGTCTGATTTCTATCATCCATCCATCCTCTTAGTTTATATTTTCCACTTTGTTTTCTGACTCTATTTCTTCATTGTGATAAATATTCTATGACTTCATAGTGTTTCTCTCTCTGTCATGAAACCTTCTTATATCTGTCTTGTTGTTAACAGCACTTGAAGTTTGCGTGAAGGGCACTTGGGAATGGACAACATTCTGCTACTTTCTCTTTTTCTCTCCTAAACTCATCTTTGAAAGGTCCCTCTGTAAACACATTGCCAGGTTGCACACAGTCTGTTAACAGGATGCCTCATTTTCCTGTGAGTCAAGTTTTCCCTCATTTTGCTCACTGGCTCTGCCATGCGGGACACCTGAACAGTCTCCTGTTCCTGTTTCTGCAAAGAATTCTGAATTTTTCTTCTTATCAAGAAATTTTAAAAATTGATTACTAATATTTGAACATATTTGTTGGATACACCATAATTGTTTGGCCTGTGTATACAAATTGTAATAGTCAAATAATATTGATTAGCCTTTCTTTTTTTAAAAAAAGGTTTGTTTTATGTGTATGAGTGTTCTGCCTAGAGGCTTGTATGTGTCTTACATATCTGTCTGGTGCCTACAGAGGCCCCAAAGGGCATCATATTCCATGGAACTGGATGGCTGTGAGCTGCCATGTTGGTGTTGAGAACCAAACTCAGGTCTCCTGCAAGAGCAGCAGATACTCTTAACTGCTGAGCCTTCTCTCTAGCCCTAGCATTTAGTATTTACATATTCTCAAATATTTATTATTTCTGTGTTTGGGAACTTGAGTTGCTTCTTATCTGTTTAGTTATAAATGTGTCGTAAACTCCTATAGATGAATAGTACTCAGCTGTATTGTAAACACTAAAACTATTCCTCCCATCTAACTGTATCCTGGTTCTCACTGTAACCTTTTTCTGTTTTCTCTCTTCTTCCTTCTGCCCCAAAGTGTCTAATGATGAATATTTTCATCTCTTGTGAATATGTTTGTTGTTTTTTTAGTTTTTTGAATGAGGCAGAATGCATATTCGATGTATTCTGTGCTTGGTTTACTTCGCTTAACATGATTGGAACTATGTGTTTCAAATTATGGGATCATTATTTTTACTTGTTCTTTTGGATAAATAAAATATGAATAAGTTAAAAATGAGTGACATAAGTTTTATTTTTATGTTCCACAGGTGATTTCTTTGCTGTCCATGATGGTCTCTGAGTTCAGGATTTTTCCTTTCTCAAAGAATTGGTGCCTTATCCAGTTGTGCTACCAGCCCATAATTGTTTTTTTTTATCTCTGTACAAATTAAAGACAGACATACCCATAACAGCTTCAAAGTTCTCCAAGGGAGATCTTTGGCATTGCTTTTCTTCAAAAGTTTCTCCTGGGGTGGGGGACTTCCCTTCTCTGAGAAACAGGGCAGGAACAGATGAGGAAGAGAGAGGGAGGGTGGCACTAGGAGGAGAGGAAGAAGGGGGCTATAATCAGGGATGTAAAGTGAATAAATAAATTAATTGAAAATCTTTTTCTTCTGACAACCATTTTAAGACTGATCTTCTTCTTACTTGCTGATGTTACATATGTCTCTTCAGAGTGAGTCCAGATCACACTCAAACGCAGAACTGTCTATCTGTATGCTGGATCTGTATATCTGTACACCAATTCCACATTGGAAGACACATTCATTCACAATAGATAGGTATTTTTAACTCCCAGTCTTGTGTTTAAGACAAGCTTCATTATCAGCACAATCGTCAGGCTCATCTGTCTTGTGTGTCATCTTCCTTATGTATCAAAGCTCACACTGAATGATGAGTTCTGGGTTGCAAAAGAGGAATTGTTTTTACGTCTGTCTTCAATACCTTTCTCAACGTGTGTGTGTATTAGTCCATTCTCCTTATGTGCACATATAGGCACCATTTTTCTTTTTCTTTTACTTTTTTGGTTTTTTGAGACAGGATTTCTCTGTGTAGACTTGACTGTCCTGAACTCACTTTGGAGACCAGGCTGGCCTCGAACTCACAAAGATCCATGCCTCTGCCTCCTGAGTGCTGGGATTAAAGGCGTGCGCCACCATTGCCCGGCTCATTTTTCTTTATCTAGTTGCTCATTGATTCCATGTCTTTGCTATTGTGAATAGTGTGAATAGTGAATGTGAGTGCAAATATCCCTGAATGTGGCTTCGTAACTCTGTGTGCTCCAATGATGGAGTGTGACTGCTATTAAATGTCAGGGACTGGAGTTTCCTTTTGCATAATTTCATGTTGCTGGATTTGGGGATTGCTAATTCCAGTAAGAATTTTTGTGGCTGTGTCAATGAGGGTTATTGATCTGCCATTTTCTTGTGGAGTTCCTGCACACTTTGGTATCCCAGGAAGAGTCTCATCATAAGTGGTCGCTATGATTCCCTCACTGCTATTTTCTGAAGGACTTTTTAGAGAGTTGCTATTATTTCATCATTAAACATTGGAAGAACACACAAGTGAGGCCATCTGGAGTTCTTGTGATGAGACCCTTAAATTACAAATTCAACACACTCTTTTTTTTTTTATACTAGTAATGGGTTTATTTTGGATTTTCTATTTCTTTCTTAGTTTTGGCAATTTGAGTCTTTCCAATAATCTGTTCATTTCTCTCAAATTGTTGGCTAAAATTATTCAAAATGCTGTCTCATAACCAACCAGGCCTAGCGATCAACAGTGCTATAATCTGAGTTAAGTAGGAAGCTGAGGCAGGAGGATTATAAGATCAAGGCCTGGCTTGGCTTCAGCATTCAAGATTAGTCTGAGTAACTTGGTGAGAGACCATTTCTCTCTCTTTCTCTCCGTGTGTGTGTGTGTGTGTGTGTGTGTGTGTGTGTGTGTGTGTGTGTATTCTCTATATATTCAAATAAATATTTGTGTGTAAGTGAATGAATGAATGAGGCTAGATTAATTGCCTAGTATAGGCAAAGCCTTGGGTTCAGCCTACAACAACCAACCAACAAACTAATGAAAAAGACATTATATTTGATTTATCTTTGTAGGTCAGCCATTGTGGGCCACCTTTTTTTCTTTCTGGTTTTGAAAAATTGCTTCATCTTTCTTCTTGCTCATCTTAATTAAAACATTGGTCAGTATATTGATCATTTTAGAGAGTCAACTTCTGTTTGATTTCCCTATTGCTTTTCTGTTTCCTACTTCATTGAGTTTTCACCCCAGTCTTCCTGCCTGTCTCCGTGGTGCTCCGGTTTAAGCTCTTCTTTTCTAAGGCACATAGAGAGACTTCTGTTGGGCCTTGGCACATTTCTTCTCTGATGCAGATGTTCTGATGGAGGAGGCAGGTGTGTATATTTGTATGTGTGTGTATAAGTGTATGTGGTGCATGTGTATGTGAGTGTGTGTGAATGTTTGTATATATGTGTGTTTGTGTGCACGTGTGCACATATGCATGCCATGGTCTGCATGGTGAGGTCAGAGGTCAACCTTAGGCGTTAGTTCTTCCTTTCCACATCATTTGGGGCTGGGTCTTTTGTTCACCACTGCATACACCAGGCTAGCCAACTGTTCCAGATGCTTCTCAGGATCCTCTTGCCTCCCATCAGGCCACAGGAAAGCTGGATTTACAGAAGTGTGCTACCACATCTGGCTTTGCAAGCATTCTGGGATCCCACTCCGTTCCTCATACTTGTTCAACAAGCACTTTCACACGCCCCCCCCCCCCCCCCCCCCGTCCTCCTTACCCTTTGATGCGACGCGTCCTCCAGCTTTGCTTTGCTATGACTTACAATGTGACATTCTGGTCTACCTTGGAGAATGACCGTGCACTTGAAAGTGAGCCTGCGGGGCTGGAGAGATGGCTCAGAGATTAAGAGCACTGCCTGCTCTTCCAAAGGTCCTGAGTTCAATTCCCAGCAACCATATGTGGCTCATACCATCTATAGTGAGATCTGGTGCCCTCTTCTGGTGTGCAGACATATATGCAAGCAAAACACCGTATACATAAATAAATAAATCTTAAAAAAAAAAAAAAAAGAAAGAAAGTGAGCCTGTTCTCTTGTCCATGGTGACTGTGCTCTGGGACTGCCAGGTCAAACTGGCTGGTAGTACTGTCCAAGTTTCCTGCATTCCTACTTATTATCCAGTGGGCTGACTGTTACTGAGAGTGTGATAGTGACACTGGTGGTTTTTAAATCATGTGCTCACTTCTGTTCGTTTTTGCTTTGTGTACTTTAGTGCTCCGTTGTCAGATGTGGACACGTGTGTCATGATTGTGCTTCCCTAACTTGGTGACCCTTTTATCATTTGGAAATGCCCCTTTTTGACATGGGTAGGTTTTTTTTTCTAAGTCTGCTTTTTAAAATATACTCACCGGTCTCTCTATAGCATCTTCCTACATGCTATTAATTTTTCTAACGCTTTCATTCAACCTGCTATGGCTCTAAAGTAGTTTTGCAAACAGCAGAACTGATTTAATTTACATTTTTGTGTATTTGTTTGTTTGCTTATTTATTTATTTATTTATTTATTTTGTGTGTGTGTGCATGCGTGCGTGCATGTGTGTATGTTCATAGACAAGTGCCCTGGCAGGTGTGTGTAGGTCAGAGGACAGTTTTTGGAAATTACTTCTTTACTTCCACCATGTGGGTAGAA
Organism: Acomys minous; assembly: GCF_964271855.1. Taxonomy (NCBI): domain Eukaryota; kingdom Metazoa; phylum Chordata; class Mammalia; order Rodentia; family Muridae; genus Acomys; species Acomys minous. The sequence goes on from NC_140495.1 coordinate 10,551,914, forward strand.
CTCAGGCCTCAGGCTGGTACCCTTATCGTCTCAGCATTTCTGTCTTTAATGTGATGCTTAAAGTCTTCACACTGGATCATATCATGTCTTCTTGGTAAAATCAGACTCATGCCTGCATTTTGCTGCTTACCTTCTGGATCTCACCCTGTCTTTCATCCTCCTCCCCTACAGCCTTGGTTGTTAATAAGCGTTAAGTGTGTCCATTTATTGATCTGTATCTCTTTTTCTATAATGGTTGAAACTATTTTTAGTGAGTTCTCTAAGTACTACAGGCATTCTTATTTATTTCAGTCTATCTTAGCTTAATAACAAAGTAATTATAGGTTTTGGAAATTGCCTCACTGTGCTCTGCTTTTTCTTTCCGCCTTTTTTGCTAATATTGCTACATTATGATATCAGTAATCTGTTTATTGCTTTATACGTTCTATTTCTTTAAGGACATTAAGAAGAAAAAGGAGAAGGTAATAGTTACGGCATTTAGAGTCTTTTGTATTTACCTACATGTAGCTGGTTCTGTAGCCTCTATGCCTCCCTGTGGATTCCAGTCCATTGTCTAATATGATTTACTCTCAGCATCCTGTGGTATTTCATGGAGAGCAAATGCAGCAGGAAGAGGACTTCCCTTCTTTTTCTTTTAAAAAGAAATGTTAGTGACTTTAGCATCTATGTATTTATTTGTGTGTGTGTCTGTGGTGCATGTGTGTACATGTGTGAGTATGCTTATATGTTTGTATATGTGTATATGTACATATGTATGTATGTACATATGTATGTGAGTATGTGTGTGTATAAGAAGAGACATATGTGGCACAGTGTGTCCATGTGCAGGTGAGAGGGTAGGAAGTTTCTTTTCTTCCACCATGTGGGATTTGAACAGATGTTATTGGATTTGACAGCAAGTACCTTTACCAACTGAGCCATTGCACCAGCCCTAGATGTATTCATTTTTATTTTACTTTTTTTGAAAGGTAGTTTTGGTGTATGTAAAATTCTTGATTGGTAGTGGTTTTTTTTTTTTTTCCGAGATAGGGTTTCTTTGTGTAATAGCCCTGGCTGTCCTGGAACTGTCGTTGTAGACCAGGCTTGCCTCAAATTCACAGACATCCACCTGCTTCTTCCTCCTTGAGTGCTGGGGTTAAAGGCATTAGGCACCACACCTGGCTTCTTGGTTGATAGTTTTATGTTTTCAGAATGTAATCACATTTAGATCTTATACTTATATTTTCAAAGTTTATATTTGTAATCCACTTGTTTGAGTTCTGTGGCTTTATAGGTTAAGTCTTAAATTAGGTTTGTGAAGGGTGTGTGTCTCTACCAATTTTTACCTGTATGTATGTAGGCTCAATATCCTTAACAATTATACTTTATTGTGAACTTATTAAATGAGCATACCTCCTTTATAACCTAGTATATATATATCTCCTCTCAGTCTGTCCAAGGATGTTTTTCAGCTGGCAATAACTAAGCCTCCCCCATGAAGTGGTTCGACTTCTAAGTGGAAAAACATCCTGCTCACTCACATCTAAGTGGATAAACATCCTCCTCTCTTCCCCGTGCCACACTTGGGATCAAAACAAAAACATGTTTGTCTCCCCTGCACAGGTATTTAAAGACCTGAGTATATAGGGGACATTTTATGTCTAAATAATAATATATGTCATTTATTTTTTGTCATTGTCTTATATTAGTCAAATTTCTAACTATTCAGAAACCATTGGCCTTAGTCAGGATACAAGCTTCCTTGCCCTCTCACTACTCTGAGGAGCTGTGGAGAGCTCAGGTTGGCTGCCACCTGGGTTGCTAGCTAGACTTTACCGCTGGCCTCTTGAGTTAGCTCAAGGCTCTTCTCTCCAAACCATATTCATTGTGGAGGATGCGAAGGAAGCAGGGCCTGCGGTCAGGGCCATAGGGCACTGGCTGCAACTGGGCCACATCAAAGACTCACCAGAGAAACAAGAAAAGAAGTTCACACTCTCCCATCTATTTCAAAACTTCAAGCATCTGACTGTACTGTGAGGGAGGGCAAGGCTGCTTATGGCGGAGGCTCATGCGCAGGATTAACCAGTTGCGTGTCTGGAGAGGAGACGGCGTCATTCTCTTGACCGTGTTTTTTAGATTCGAGAATATTTGGCAGTTGAAAGTGCGTTTCTACTGAGAAGTCAGGACAGAGTGCGCCGATGTCTTGATTTTTAGTAGACAAGTCTCGGCAGGACAAGGGGACAGGGAGCACAGAGGGCTTTAAGGGGAACATGCACACAGGTTTTGGGTATGGGTGTTAATTGGCTGAGAACTTTTTGGTTGATAAGACTGATAATGCTGCTATTCAAGTCGCATTGCACAGGAAACTGCTAGACACCCGGCTAAGGCTGAGCTAGCTGAAGTGGCCGCTGTAAAAGTTGTAGTTGTCAAAGGGTGGGAGGAGACTTCTGTACTTGCTGTGCCAGTGCGAAGACCTGAGGACAATTCTTGGCACCTGCATAAAAAAAAGCCAGGCACGATGGTACATGCTTGTAATCCCAGTTTTGGGGGGACGGAGCTGGGTGGATCTCTGTGGCTTGTGGGCAAACCAGTATAGCACCTAGTTCCAGGAGACACTTCTGAAGAAAGACGTCTGACTTTGACCTCTGGACATACACACACACACACATACACACACACACACACACACACGCCACATGCACATATACATACACACCACACACATTATACACACACATACACACCACACACATCATATACACACATACATGTGCATACACACACACACAATACATGGATATACACACATACACATACACACACACTACACATATATACCCATGTGCACATACACGCACATGCACGTGCACACACATTGGAGTGGGTGGAGGAAGTGTGTGACACTGTAATAATCTTGAATCTTGATTATTGTGATAGTGTAAAATATCACAAGTCTTTTTATGTGTTACTGGAAGACATCGTCCACGGTTCACACATCCTTGGGATAGGAAGAACTTAAGCATTTCTTGCTCCATATAAATGCTCACAGTTTAGTTTAAATAAGCTTCATGCGTTTTATTTGCTGAGACAGTTTGAATCTAGGTCTTGATTCCCAGACTTTTGTCTACAGTGAGGAAACCAATGAAGCTTTGAATGAAAAAAATGACCCCAGGAAGACAATGTGGCCATTTCCCCTCTAGCAGCATTTGACTTGAGAGGGTGTCTTAATAAGGGTGCAGGAAGCAGCCATGGGCTTCTGGGGGCTTTATGGCTTTTGAAAGTCTAGTGCTCTGTCAGCTGAGCTGCCTGTGCTCACAGTTTTATGGCTCTTTAAAGGGGCAGGAATTTCAAACGCAACTTGCTAAACAGCCAGGGACCCCAAGAGACGCTTGAAGTTGTCTGCTGAACCCTGTCTGAGTAGGTTTCTCGCCCTCTGCTGTCTCCCGTCTGCCCTGGATCCCATATCCTTTCTCATTACGCTTTAATGGGAGAGGACACACAAAGGCGGTGGAGGGGTGGGGGTGCAAAAGCCCCTTGGAGTTGTTTCCCATCCCTGGCTCTCTCCAAGTAAAACCCCCTTCAACACAAACGAAACCCCTTCTCCCTCTCTTGCGGGCACCTTGTGTGGAATCACCTCTTTTGCGTTACCTTTTGGGGTCACTATTGATAAAAATTCATTTTCTCTCTTTCCCTCCCTCTCTTCCCCCTTTCCCTTTCTGCCTCCCTCTCCCCTCCCCTCCTCCCCGCCCCCAGCTTCTAGCTCTCTCCTGGTCCTGCTGAGAGAGCATAATACTACCTTATTTGTGACTGCAGTCATTTCCATGGCAACCAACCCATGGCCCAGGTATGAGCCCAAGCTTCATGCCTTCACTATATACTGAGCAGGAGCAAAGGCCTTTCTGGAAGCCAAATGCCAGTGGGTCCCCTCCCACAGCCCTTGTGTAGAGAGGGGTTTCTACAGAATAGCCAGAGGAGGGACCCAAGGAACCCAGCAGGTTCCCAGCTTTCTCATAATTAAACTAGTGTAAATGAAACACCTTCAACCCATGACACGCGTACATTCACACATGGGATACCCATGCACACACCGTACCTGCTCTGAACCACAGGTCAGTCAGACAGAATACTGTGGCCTGGAACAAAAGCTTCTGTCGGTGATGAGAGACAGGCTCCACTGTTTAGGACTCCTGTGTATAAGGTGGGACCAGGGGAGGGAGCAGGGACAATTTCAAGGGTGGAATAGATAAGTAAACAGGATGGTGACAATGTGGAATTAAGAAAATTTAAATCTTCACTTCAGTGGCAAGTAAGAAAGTCAGGGAGACATAGAAATTGCAACTGGAGGACTCTTGAGGACATGCTGTGTGAGATGTGAACAAACGTCTGTTCGTCCCAGACCAAAGAAATCCGTCTATGCAAGTCTAGCTTAGTGGGTCAGTGAGGTTGTTAGTGTTACTCACAGGAGCACAGAGGATTCAAGGGCAGAGACACGTAGGCACTAGTTTTTAAACAATTTTATTTGGGGCTCCTTAATGCCTCCACCTCCCTTCCAATCCCTGGACCCTAGATAGGAGAGAAAGAAGGTTAGAAGGAACAGGGGACGTAGACCTCTTTAGACTTAGTTGTGACTGGTTAGGGTCCTCGGGTTCTTTGGGAAAATACCAATCTCAGTTGTCAGGATATCCAGCAGCCCAGCAGAACCAGCAGCCTTTTTCTTTCTCTGTCTGTCTCTTTGAAGCATGTTTCCCCCCCCCCCCCCAGCATCTCCTCCAAGCCCCCTTCCTATCCCTAGGCTCTGTTATTTATTCAGAGTTCTCAGAATTAAACTAACTGCAGCTGGCAAAGACCACGCCCCTCTTTGAGCTGCAGGAAGCTGTTATCAGCTGCGGACAAACTAAAAGCATCTACAAATCTCATACTTGGGATTAAAACAAAAGCCTGTTTATATAACATAACTGAGTTTTTAAAGCAAACACAACTTCCACTACAAACATATACTCCCCCCCAAAAAAAACCAAAAAGCAAACAAACAAACAAACAAAACCCCCCCATAAAACTCACCCCAGAATGGATAACAAATCACAAACCCCACATTAATAAAGGAACTCTTCAAATATCTTGAAGACAGCTTAGCTGGTCATAGGCTGGTCTCCCAGCACTTGGCTACTGATTATAACCTTAGGGAGGGGCTTTGGGAGGCTTGTAAATGAGACTTGTGAACTTGGTTTACTTCTTAAGTGTTCTAGGTCTTCTCTGTCTCTTGAGTCTCATTTAGTTTCCCCCAGTTTAGACCATTTCAGGTCAGAGGGAATCACTGCACAGCAAGCTGTAGTGTTCCTAATTTTGTGACGTGACTTTTGCAAAGCGTGTGCGTGTGTGCTGCTATTTCTCCTTAGCTGCCTCCCTTTTTTTTTTTATTTTTTTATTTTTATTTTTTTATCATCTTCCCTTTTTAAAATCTTGGCCTATGGGACTTTTCTACTTAACTCCAAGTTAAGTGAATACTATTTGAGGAAGAGGCTAGAAAAACAGTCAAATTCCTCAGACCATTTCTTCACTCTTTCCTGCCTGCCACAAGAGCACTCGAATCAGATGAGGAGAGATGATGTGTCTTCTAATCCTCCTGAGAAATGTCCGCATGTTGAACTGATGGGCCCTGCTGCACCCAGAGCTGGGAGTGAGCTCTGTGTTTCTCCCAGAAGCAGGCCCAGTGTGTCTTTATTAAGCAGAAGGATGTAGGACCCTCTGGCCTCCAGAACATCTCTGACGCCATCCACTCCCCATCCCTTTTCTTGCTCTGCTTGTCTAAATGAGTACTTCTAAGCTCAGTAGGAGCTTTCCAATTAAACAAGACAATTCCTATTGCCTGCCGCCTCTACACTGTGCTAACTGGCCCTGTATCCTGGGAGCAGAGTCAAGACTTCTTAGCAGAACAAGTTGCTTTAATCAAGGTGCCCCCCTGCTGAATGCTCCCATCTGCAGGACATTTCTCTTAATATGCAGAGGCTTCCTTGATTGGAGGCTTAGAAAAATGAGCTGCTTTTTCCACGAGCTAGAACACGGCGAGACACACTTGTGGGCACGGAGATGACACATTGGCCTAACTGCCAGGTTGGCATTTTAGAAAAGGCTCCCGGGGGCGGGGCAAACAGTGACTGAGGGATTTCATGTCTAGGGGTTCTGTTCGGAGTTCTGGTCTCTGACTGAGAAGCCCTTTTTGACAGCGGTGGCATACAGGGGGATCTGCTTGTCCCTGGATGAGTCACAGTATAGGTAGCACAGTATTCGGAGGACTCTGCCAGGAGGATGAAGGAGAGAATGATGTAGGGATAATGCCATGGAAATGAGCCCTGGTACCCAGGATGTACAGCACTCTAGCAGTGACACCAGCAAGGGCCTATAATGGCCCACGATAGCCAGACCATGGTAGATGGTTTTCTCTTTCTTTCTTTCTTTCTTTCTTTCTTTCTTTCTTTCTTTCTCTCTCTCTCTCTCTCTCTCTCTCTCTTTCTTTCTTTCAATTTTTTGAGACAGGGTCTTTCTGTGTTAGCCTTGGCTGTCCTGGACTCGCTTTGTAGACCAGGCTAGCCTTGAACTCACAGTGATCCATCTGCCTCTGCCTCTGGAGTGCTGGGATTAAAGGCATGCACCACCATGACCGGCTGGTAGATGCTGTTCTTAAAGTTCATTTTTGGTAACAAGTATCTGTCTTCCTTTTTCTTAGCCACCCCCTTTCCTGGCCTGTTTTCTCCCACCTAGATGGACTGCCACATTTTCTAACTTTTGGCTGGCCTCATCTAAGAGAGCAACCATGGATGGAAACCTCTGAAACTGTGAGCAGAAATAAATATAGTTTCCCCTTAAGAGTTGTTCTGTCGAGGCAGGTGGACCACTGTGAATTCGAGGCCGGCCTGGTCTACAAAGGGAGTCCAGGACAGCCAAGGCTACACAGAGAAACCCTGTCTCGGAAAACCAAAAAAAAAAAAAAAAAAGTTGTTCTGTCAGCTGTTCTGTTACAGAAGTAACCAATGCAAGACTCTTCCCTCATTCCTGCTCCCAGCTCAGCATTAGGATGATCCAGATTCCACAGAGCAGGCATGATGCTCCTCGTAGATCCTCCTCCTCCTCCTCCCAGAATAATCATGTGAGTAGAGTGGCAGCGTAGTTCTCACTTTCCTTCCTGTGAGGCTTAGGTGGACAAAGGCAGGTCCTTGACACCTCTCTGAACAGTCAGTGTCTGTCTGCACTTCCCAGCAGTGGCCTGCGTCGTCGTCTTGTCACTCCTGTCTGACATTTCACACCCGCATTTCAGGGGCACTTGGTGATGGTGGGATGGGTGTGGGGGTCAGCTGGACAACACCGCCGAGGCAGGCTGTGCTGTGCACAGGCTCAGCACCAGCTGCTCAGAGCCTCCATGCAGCACACCGTGAAAGCTCTGGAAAGAGACACTCAACCTTTCCTTGTACCAGAAGAGAGAGGCTCTGCAGCCAGGATTGGAACCAAAGTGGGTTCTAGCTGGAGGGGGTTCACCTTTGTGCTGGGAAAGAAAAGGAGCGTCTCTTCATTATCAAATCCCAGCGGGGACTTTATGATAATTTTTATAACTTCTTCATTCAAAATTCTGGGTGCCACGAAGGTTAATAACTTGTGTTTATTGAAACTTCCTTTCAAGGAACAGAGAGCTTTGCGGGCATTATCTAATTCAGGGAACAAGGAAGCAGGAAAGGTGTGTGTGTGTGTGTGTGTGTGTGTGTGTGTGTGTGTGTGTGTGTGTGTGTGTGTTGTTGGGGTGTGGGATGGGATAGGGTAGGGTAGGCCATCGGTGTAGGCCTGAAAAACTGAAAATACTAATAGTTCCAGTGAGAGTTTAAATGATTTTTAGAAAAGTGCAAGTGAGTTGAAGTCACCCTGAAAGAGAAAGCTTCCTAGCCAGCCCCAGCCAGCCAAGGCACCCAACCTGCTCCTGTGAGCCGAACCCCCCTGTGGTGCACTTTCTCATCTGTGAATGGGGCATAGGTCTTCCATATTGGCATTGCTTTGGAATTTCTCAGGTGGAGGTATGGAAGAGGAGGAAAACTGGAGAAAAGGACATCAAGAGTAACATAAGAAAGAGTTCCTTGCCGGAGAAAGGCTGGAAATCCTTCCTTACATGGGTCAGATGTGGCCTCAGAGCATGCTTGAGAAAGGCAAGAGAAGGCAGGTGACCTACAAAGGGTTAAGGGTCTCCTGGCTCAGTGCTACTCAGGGCGTCTGTGCTCCTCCTCAGCTCACTAGCCTACACTGGTTCTCAAGAGTGCTCCCTTCCTTAGTAGAAGATAATTTTTAAACACGTGTCCATATTCAGACCTTCCTCCTGGGATACAACCTGGGAACTTCAGTGGATAAGCCCAGAATGCAGGTCCGCACCAGGAACAGAGGTGCGGGGAATGAGGGTATTGTCCACGCGCAGCATGAGAAGTGGGCACGAGCGCATTGTCCATGCGTGACATGGAGGAGGACCCCTGGACCCCCTTGCCCAGCCCAGTGGAGGAGTCAGGTTCATATCTGAAGTTCTGCAGAGAGAAAGGAGGGATATGGAGGGTGTTTGCAGCTGATGGAACAGTGGTCTGCTCTTTTTCTTCACAGCTTATTACTGTGCTGAGGCTCCCCCTTCCATCTCCCAAACCTTGAACAAAAGAAGCCTGTATCCTTGAGGAGAAATGAAGTGGGGATGAGAAGTAATTTAGAGTTAATTGGGGGTGACAAAAGGGCCTGTGTGTCTGAACTGTCTTTGGCTTGAGGGGTTGAACCATTTACATTTCTTAGCTGCTCCTCCAATCTCCCATTTTGCTTTTGCTGGAAAAGGGATGTTTCTGTGAAAAACTACTTAGCCTTTGTTTGCGTTGGAACATGCCAGAATTGGCTAGAAATTTCTGATTCTACGGGCAGGTCATGGCTGGAAAGATTTTCTTCTCATAACTCACAAATAAGGAGGAGAGGTACCAGTGCTCTTTTTTAAGTAGATGTGACCTTTTTTTTGACTAGGAGGAAAAGGAAAGAAAGGACCCAGGCAGCTACCTCATTCTTAGCACAAGGAACCCTTCTGTTTTTAGCTCCTCCACATCCACAGCGATCAGATGACTGGAGGGGGCCATGGGGGGAGGGTGGGGCAGAGACTCCAGGCCCCCTGTTTGTTGCATAGCTCAGTGTTGCTGGACATCTTTCCACCTGTGGCTTGCTTGGGTCAACCTCTTGTCCCTGTAGTTTCAAGCTAGCACATTCTGGGCTCCCATGGTTTGCACATGTCAGCCAATGACCAGATAAAGGTACTCCATACTGAGAGAGGGCAGAGTAGTTCTGGGGAGAAGGGAAGGTGAGTAGAAGTGGATGCTACATCATCCAATGTGGGGGACAACCTTCACCCATAGAAAGTGCAAGTCAGCACTCTCATTTGTGTGGAATTGCCTTCCTTCTTCCCTAGCCTTCCAAACGCTGTGCAGGCACAGAAGATGACGAGAGCCTTCCTCACCGACAAGTTGGCCCTTCATTTTCTCTTTAAACTAGAGTTACTAATCAAAGTTTAAAAGATGAAGCAACATGCCCATTGAAACTTTGTCTATGTCTTCTCATTGTTAGACAAACTGTTTCCACCTCTCCTTGGACAAATCCCTTTCCTTGGCGTTTTCTAGGGAGTACCTCTCTGGCTGAGCCGTGGCCTGGGGCTCGGATGAGAGCCGTCCCAAGACTCTTGCCTCAGAACGTCTCAATTTCAGCAGCTCTAAGTCTCAGCTATACATGTGTCAGAGTGTGCTTTCTTCCACACTGGGCGTATATATTCAGCGGCTTAATGACTCAGCCTGTGACCTAGTGTTGCTATTGCGGTTGAACGTCTGATTTCCCATTTGCGGATGGGCTTTGAATTTCATTCTTCTTCTAGGCTTTCACTGGGAAACATTTCATGAACCGACACAAAGAGCTGGTATCTAGGACTCACGCTGCAGCTATGAAGGGAATCAGAGCTGTTATCCAATGGAGAGATGTCCTCAACTTGGCTCTGGCCTTAATGGGTAATACATTAAAACACATTTAGAGTGAATTCAGGCACCTGTGAAATGGAGAGGAAAAGACCACCTCCAGTTCAAAAGCATTTGAGAGGGCCCTGGGAAAACTGCTGGCAAATGGGCGTGGTCAGGGCCAGAGGCCGAATCTCAGGCTCATTTCCTGATTGGCCTTTGAAAATGAACTCAAGTCCTCCTCTACCAGCCTACTGCTTTGTCAGATTCTGCATGGGAGATGTGTTAATCCTCCTACTAAATTGTGTTCTTTTCAGATGAGAGATCACTGATGTCACCAGGGGAAGGGAGATTTTTGAGGTCAGAGAAATATGGACCCCCTCACTACTTCCGATCCACCCTTGATTGAATACTCTCTGACTCCTGACACATTCATTCATTCATTCACTAATTTATCCCTCCTCTGCTGTTTCTGCAGTTTTAATGATAGTTTTTAATTTTTGAAATTTACAATATAATTATATAATTCCTCCTCTTCTCTTTACTCCCTTCAACTACTCCAAGGCACTCACTTATTCTCTCTCAAGACCATGGCCTCTTTTTCTTTATTTTTTTTCTTACATATGTGCATATAACAGGCATAGATACATCTATTCCTAAGTACATAAATACAACATGGTCAGTGTATATTTATGTTACCTGTATGTATCTGATCTCAGGGTTGACCAGTTGTATAGGATTGCTAGATGGGGTGTCTTCCTGCTCTCAGCATTTCCCAGTTGTCCACGGTTCTTGGTCTAGGCTTGAGGCCCCGTGAACTTTCCCCTTTTCTGTTAGCCTGTCATTTGGTGTCATCTTGTTCTCACTACTTAGCCCAGGCTGACTCCCAACCCCTAGTCCTCCCGCTACAGCCTCCTAAGTGCTGGGATGATAGTTGAGTGCCGTTGTGCCTGGCTTATGAAACACTTTATAAAAGCCATACACAGGAGAGAATACTGACATCATGCCGGTGGCCACAGTCGTGTTCCAAGACTTTCACGCTTGGTGGAGCGTGCAGGTATGTCCATGTGCGCTTCCAATATCAGGGTGGTGATGTCTAGGGCTGCATGTTTGCATGAAGGGAAGGGCTTTAACTCTGGTTTGCATGTGCATTCTCAAGAATGGCGTCCGTGGGGAGGTAGTAGCTGCTGCAGTTTACGTTTTGAATTTGGAAGTTGGAGGTGAGCATAGAAAGAAAGATGTGAGCGCATGTCCAAATGGACAGAAAATGGTGGCATCTGAGATACTCCTCCACCACTTCCATGTGTGAAGAAAGGGGCTGCCTGGCCCTTAATGCTCCACCTGGCAGCAGAAGGCTTAGGCTAAGGCTGCAGGAGCAGGAGGCTGCTTGCCTACATTTTCACGGTCCAGGAAGCAGAGTGAGGGCTGGAAATAGGGCCAGGCTATAAAACTCCAGGCCCACCTCCAGTGACACGCATCCTTCAGCTAGGTCACATTTCCTCAAGGTTGCACAACCTCTCAAAACAGAGCCACCAGCTGGGGAGCCAAAAATTCAAATATTTGAGTCTGTGGGAGACCTTTTCCATTTAAACGTTTAAGAGTATCTTTTCTTAAAACTTCAAATCTCTGAAGAAAGAGATTGAAGATGACCTCAGAAGATGGAAGGATCTCCCTTGTTCGTGGATCGGGAGAATTAACATAGGAAAAAATGGCCATCTTACCAAAAGCAGTTTTACAGATTCAATGCAATCCCTATCAAAAATACCTACACAATTTTCAAAAAGACATTGAAAGATCAATTCTCAACTTCATATGGAAAAACAAAAAACCCAGAATAGCTAAAACAATCCTATACAATAAAAGATCCTCCGGAGGACTCTCCATACCTGATCTCAAGCTGTACTACAGAGCAACAGTAATTAAAACAGCATGGTACTGGCCCAACAATAGGCTGGTTGATCAATGGAATTGAATCGAAGACCCAGAAATGAATCCACACACATATGGTCACTTGATTTTTGATAGAGAAGCCAAATCTATTCAATGGAAAAGGGGTAGCATCTTCAACAGATGGTGCTGGTCAAACTGGATGTCTACATGTAGAAAAATGCAATTGGACCCATATTTGTCACCATGCACAAAACTCAAGTCCAAGTGGATTAAAGGCCTCAATGTAAAACCAGAGACACTAAATCTGTTAGAAGAAAAAGTGGGGAAGAGCCTGGAACACATTGGCACAGGAGACAACTTCCTGAACAGTACACCAACAGCCCAGGCCTTAGGGTCAACAATTAATAAACGGGACCTCACGAGGCTGACAAGCTTCTGTAAGGCAGGAGACACTGTCAACAGAACGAAGTGATAGCCTACAGACTGGGAAAAGATCTTCACCGACCCTACATCTGACAAAAGTTAAATGTCCAAAATATATAAATAACTCAAGAAATTAAACACCACCAAAGCAAATAACACAATTAAGAAATGGGGTTCAGAACTAAACATTCTCCACAGTTATGTTGAGAGTGGGGACTGACTCTGAAATGAACTGTGGTGCCCCGTATTTGACGACCTCCCCTTGGTGGGGAGGCCTGGTGGGACTCAAAGAAAGAATAAGCAGGCTACCAAGATGAGACTTGATAGACTATGACCTGTCTCCCTCAGTCATAGACCTAGGTGAGGGGAATAGGGTGAAAACGGGAGGGAGGAAAGGGAGGATACAAGTGATGGGATAACAATTGAGTTGTAATCTGAATAAGTTAATTAAATAAAAATTAAAATAATAAAAAGGAAGTGATGGTCCTTTGGGGGGAAAAAGAGTTTCTTTTCTTGGTTTGTTCAAAAGGGAGAATTAATTTGTGTTAGACTTGTTTAACTAAGTGAATTAAATTCAGGAGCCCCAGTTATACTGGAATTTTGGGAGAACAATGAATGGATATTTTTCATTGTAATATTTATGATACAGTTCTACTAAAAATTGTAGCTTATTTAAAATTCAGAATCGACTGGATATATATATATATATATATATATATATATATATATATATATATACTTTATTATTATTATGAACATAGATGCATGATATGTATGTGCAGGCACATATACCACAGCACTAGGTAAAGGTCAGAGGGCAACTTTGAGGAATTTGCTCTCTCCTCCCACCATTATGTGGCTCTGTGGATCCAGCTCAGGCTCTCCTGTTTGTGATGCAAACACTTTACTGACAGCTATTTCTCCAGCTCCGTGGATTTCTTTAGAACATGGCTCTTTCCCCACAGTTTGATCCCCACAGCTGGCCTGGGATGGGCACCAATTTCTTTCTCTAACATGTGAGGCCAGTGTGTGTGGGAGGGAAGGGATTCCTGCAAAGGCTCCTGGGAGGAGACGCCTCTTCTACTGCTCTGCCTGCTTCCTGCTTGTGACCCTCTCCTGCCAGGCACTCCTCTGAGTTGTGGAGAAGGCTACTCTGTTTTTTGGAAGGCCATAGGGGCTGTTTTGAGAGCAGACTTTCCCAGCCAACTGCTAAAAGAATCAGGAGGTGAGACATCTGGAAAGGAGGACTTAAAACCAGCATATGAACAAACATGAAAATTATGTATGTAGTAAAAGGTGATTATGAAAGAATAGAAAATCTTAGAGAATGAAACTAAAAGAAAAAAAAATCCAGCCAAAACCACTGACTTGGTTTCTCTAATTTTGCATATCATTTCTTCACTCATGCCCATGTGTATCTATTCATTAAATTGGCTATTTATTGCGTGACTTCACTGTCCAGGAGCTGGGATTAGAAAACACCCAGAGACCCCACTCTTACACTATCGGGAGAAACAGATTTTAAATAAGGATGTAAAATACAGGAAGTGAAGCCCTAAAGCTGAAAGTTGTAGGCCAGGAAGTGGGGATATGAACTCTGGGAGCAGAGAGGCTCTTAGGGGTAACAAGGGACTCATTATTGAGGCGATGAATTTTTAGGTAGAGGCCTGAAAGCAGTCAGTGACGGGCCATGAGGCTGGCGAAGGGTACCCTGGGCAGGATAACAGTGAGTGAAAGGGTCTGGGCGTGAACCATGGTTACAGAGTCCATAGATCAGCAAGAGGGCCGAGTAGCAGGAGGTCACCCAGGGCCAATGCGGGAATAAGGCGGACGTGGGCTCTGTATGTCACAAGGTCTATTGGAGGACTTTGCCTAAGGGGGTGAAATCATGTGGTTACCTCAAGAGTATCTCTCAGTCAAGCTTAACGGAATGTAGGGGTTGGAACGTTAAAGTCAAGTTAGGAGGAGGCTGGTGGGACGTTACAGGTGAGGCAGACACAAGGGGGCTCTGGCAAGGGTGGTGACAGGGGGCAGTGAAAAGTAGTTCTACTCTGGCTTGTATCTGAGAGGTAGACCCAACAGGAGTGGCTCATAGAACGCAGTGGGGGAGGGAGGAAAGGGAGAAAGAGTGAATAAGACGAGAAGAGCTGAGGGAGAGGAACTAGCCATGGGCCAGGGAGTCCCGTGGAGGGAGGGGGCGAGCTTCAGGGTGACTGTCAGCTTACAAGGGCATCACCAGTCATGTCCACCAGATGTTGGTCAGGCTACTGGATAGATGAGTCTGGAATTCAGAGAAGAGGTCTGGCTGGAACATGTACTTGGGGGTGCATGCAGGTAGAGATTAAAGCTTACTGGTATGCTGCCAGGAGCCCTTGACTGGACTGGCATCTAGTTCCCCAGCTGCTGGGAGTATAGGCTGCAGTTGGTTCGCTGCAGAGGCGCTCTCTCCAGAACTGTGCTGTACTGATGTAGCCGCTTTGTCAGGTAGAGCAGAGGACTTAACGCCTTCCCTTACGCCAATGCCAGTGAATGCTCCAGAACTTTGTGTGTGTGTGTGTGTGTGTGTGCATGTGTGTGTGTATGAATACATGTCTATTCCTGTGTATAGAGATGTACATGTATGCAGGTACTTGAGCACATGTGTGTGTGTTCAAGAGGAGGCCTCCTTTCATTTCTTAGGAAGGAACTGGTTTTTGTTGTTGTAGTTGTTTGTTTATTTGTTTTTTGTTTTTTTAGTTCTGTCTCAGAATTTGTCAAGCAGACTATGTTAGCTATCCTAAAAGACCCAAGAACCCCAGGATCTGTCTGTCTCTACCGCTCTAGCCCTGGATACAATCATTGTGCTACCATTTTGTTTGTTACATGGCTTCTGGGGATTGAACTCTGGTCTTCTTGCTTGCAAGACGAGCACTTTATGACTGGTTCTCTTTTCAGTCCTCTTGGTCCAGAGCGTTCCATGAAATCAGGCAGAGCTAGCCGGAAGCTGAGACCATAAACATGCTTCCTCTTTCCTTGGCCCTCTCTGCTCATTTCACTCTCTCCGCATTCCTCCTGAGAGCATCCTGACCATACAACATTCCTTCCTGAATTTTCCAGGCATTTCTTCTCGGGTCCCTAACCTACCAAAGAAGCCTTTTCTAGTTACGTGGGAATAAAGGTGCTTGTTCTATGTGCCCACTTGGGTTCAGTCTTCCAAAAATATTTGAGCTTTACAGGTTGTGTGTTATTTGACTGTATGATGAGTTGGGATGGATTTGAGGTGCCACTGGCCTCCTGGCATCCTGTGGTTAGCAATGCAGGGCTTGTTGTGGGTGCAGGCGGGAGGGCGCGCTGGTCCTGGGGGGGGGGGGGAAGGCGAGCCATTATTTCCACCTCACTGCATTCTAATCATACTTCCTTCTGTCAAACCAAGCAGGACTTTCAATCTTACTGCAGGGTTTGCTTGCCTTCCACTCAGAGATCAGAAACAAATCAGCGTGATGTAGCCTGGTGGTAGACCATTTAGAGATTTTCATCTCTGTTAGTAGCCAGGGCAGGCAGCATCTTTTGTGTTTGTATGTGAGGGTATGTGTATACACTCCGCTTTCAAATCGTGGCTGACCCTGCCTCCTGTTTTGAAAGGCTGCACACTTTGCATTTTAATTGGCAGGAGCGGTCGAGGTCACGGATAAAGAGAGAAAAATCACCACAGAGTGAAGCTCCACTTGACAATCTACCCAGCACGATGTTTCTGGCTTCTGTTTTCTCTTTTATACTTAAAATGCATGAGTGTGTGTACATGCACGTATCTGTATAGTGCCCATACATGGAGACACCATGCATACGGACATCAGAGAACAACAACAACAACAACAACAACAACAACAACAACAACAACAACCTTGACTGTCCTCCGCAGGACTCCAGCCGACTTTCTTTGAGATGGGGTCTCTCATTGGCTGGGAGCTCACTGGTTGGGAACTGCCTGGTCAGTGAGCCCCAGCGACCATCTGCTGCCCCTGCTTCCTCGGTGCTGGGATTACAGGTGCACAAGCCTGGCTTCCTATGTGGGCGCTGGGGAGCAAACGCAGGCTCTCATGCTTATGACGTGAGAGCTTTGCCTGCTAAGCTTTCACCCCAGCCACCGTTTGGACATCTTGTTTGGCATTTGTATCTATGTGTAGTGTGCGCGCATGTGCATGTGCGCCAGTCGGCAGGTGCACATGCATACGTGGGTACACTCGAGTGTAGAGACATGAGGGTGACACCGAATGTCTTCCCTGATTGCTTTCTTCCTTATTCACCAAGCCAGGGCCTTTCAGTTGAGCCTGAGGTGACTTTTATGGCTACTTGGTTTGAGCTGGAGATACTGTGCCTCTGCCTTCCAAGTGCTGGAATTAAAGGCCAGTCACCATGACCACCCAGCTTTTAGATGCGTTCTGCAAATCTAAACTCCAGTCCTTGTGCAGCAAGAGGGATTTTTTTTTAACCCTCTGAGCCAATGGTTCTCAAGCTATGGGTCTCACTCAACTCCATTGGAAATCAAACAACCCTTTTACCGAGGTCACCTAAGACCATATTAAATATTTAGATCATGATTTGCAACAGTAACAAAGTTATAGCTATGAAGTAGCAACAAAAATAACTTTATGGTTGGGGTCACCACAACTTGAGGAACTGTATTAAAGGGTTATAGTGTTAGGAAGTTTGAGAACCGCCGGCCTAAGCCGTCTTTCCAGACCTTTCTGCTATACTTTTAAGCTGTGGTATTATCTGTAGTGACAACTGTGCAATTTTGGTTTCTTTTAAAAACACAGAAATGTGACAGGAATATGTTTCTGTTGTAATCCTAGCTGTGGGGATTAGAGGCTGCTTCACAGCAGGTGACTATGATTTGCCTTGTGCAGGGGTGTGGTTTTGCCAGCTGCAGATAGTTTCTGGGAGTGTGTTACAGTTGGAATTCTGGGGACTTTTCAGAGGACATATAAATGCTAGGCTCCCCTCTCCCCCCCCCCCCCACCCGAGAGTCAGGATTGCTGTTGTTGGCTTGTTGGTGGTTGGATGATGTTGCTTGCAGTTTGTCAAGTAGTCACAAAGAAATGACAAGAAGAAGAAATCAGATATCTTGATGGTGTGGGGACAGGGTAAGGGCTGGACAGTGGCCTTCTTGACTTCTGGCCTAGCTGTCTTCCTTAGATCCCTACCGACATGTCCCCAGAGCTTGTCAGCATCTGCTGTCTACCTCGAGGGACCTCTCTACCCCATGCACTGTGCCCACGTACTCTGATTCCTTCTTCAGCAGAGTCCACTTCCTATGGGAACAGGGCAGTTTTTCCCATTTACTCTGAGCACACAGGTATGGCCCACACTCAGGGGAGCGACAATATAGTCTCTTTCCTACAGGAGCTGTCGGAAGCCCCCACCTGACAGATCTGACAACTGCACAGTTAAAGCAAAGCTTATGCCTGTCAGGCACGGCGGGGAGCAAGACTAAGCTGTGTGGATGTCACCTGCAGGGACACTGAGGTTTAGATGCTGTCACCTCAGGGGTCCCTTCTCCAGGTCTGGCTCGAGGGAGGGGGGAAACATGTCTGGATTTAGGGAGCAGAATGAAAGGAGGGCTACCAAGCAGACTGTGCCCCAAATGTGGCTTCTGTGACTTCTGAGCTGAGTGCCCAGAGAAGGGATTGGTTTCTTGCTGTCATTCTGCCACATTCCTCAGAAACCATAGTGATGCCGAGGCTGGATTCTGCAGGGTTACCAGAGCCCAACACTGAAGCTGCCTTTTCCACTCATCTCCCCCACACTGGCTGCTTCTTACTTTCACCTTCTCTGTCTTGCTGGCTTTTGTTTTCTTTCCCTCAGTATTGCTTTTTTTTTTTTAAAGCAAACAAAAAACAAATTATGGTATCCAGGATGCAGTGACAGAATTTATAGAGTGGCGCTGGGGAGTCGGCTCAGTCAGTAAAGTGATAGATGGGGCTTGCAAGCCGGAGGACCTGCCTGCATCGGATTCCCAGGAACCTCATAGAAAAGCCAGATATGGGGGTGCGCAGCTGCAATGCCAGCCCAGGTGGAGATGAGGCAGAAATCTGAGGCCTGCTGGCCGAAATGTCAAGCTCTAGGTCAGTGAGTGGCCTGTCTCAAAGTAGATAGCATTCCTGAGGGACAGATATGCGTACATGAGCAAACACGCGCACACACGCATACATACACACACACACACACACACACACACACACACACACACACTTTATAGAGAATGTTTCTGGCACCAATCCTCTAGTCTCTATGTTTGTTAAGCCTTGTCACATGCCTGCAGGAGAAAGGAGACAAATGAGCTCAGCCCAGTTCCCAGGACTTTTCTTACCCTGGGACCAGGCTAGGTCATCCACGTCTGGTTACAAGTGTGGAGGTGCTTTTCTGAGATTCAAATGAAGGTCTCCCTGCCTCTGAGTGGCTTATTTCTGCTTCCTGACTTTGGATTTTCCTACCTACCTCTCTGTTTCAGTGATAGAAAAGCACACTGAGGGCCAGGCCTCACAGTCTGCAGCCATGCAGCCAGAGGTGTCTTCCAAGAGGGGCCATGGCTGCCCAGGAAGGAAGTGGACAACATGAAGATCAGTTTAGCATGCACATCAGCCGAGCCAGCCACCCTCTGTGGCCTAACCTGCTTCATCTGGACTCAGGCTGAGCGGAGGACAGGGCCTGCTGTTAAAGTGGTCAGATGAAAAGAACGCTAATGCTCCAGGCACTTCCCTTCCTGGTCTCCCGATCTGGACACCATTTTAGGAGTTCCTAAGCTGTGGTAAAACACCACAACCAAAAACGACCTATAGAAGAAAGAGTTTATTTTTGGCTTATGGTTCCAGAGGGCTAGATGCGGGGACAACATGGCAGCAGGTGGCTGGAACAGGAAGCTGGCTCATCACACCTTTCATTAGCATATTAAGAAACAAAAAGAGAAAACTAGAAATGGGATGAGATATGAGCTCCTAAAGCCTGCCCCTGGTTACACACTTCCTGCAGCAAGACTCCACATCCTTTAAGTTCCACAATCTCCCCCAAACAGAGTCACCAACTGGGGACCAAGTGTTCAAATGCCTGAGCCTATAGGTAACATTTCTCATTCAAACTGCCACAGCAAGGTCTGGGAAAACGTACCAGCTGACCATGACCTTGAAACCCTTTTTCACTGTGGACTGTAAGTGTCCAGAGCCCCATTTGGCCATTTATGTGGGCAAAGTTTCTGGGATCCCTGGGGTTTTTAAAGCCTTTCATTATGCAAGCTTGATGTGTCCATCTTGAGCCATCTGGCAGGGGCTCAGCCCCTCTCACACAGCCCTGGCCCACCACAGGAAGGCCAGCGCCCATGCCCGTCACTGGTCCTCTGTTTTCTTTGGCCGAGACTTCATTATCTGACTAGATCAAGAAGGATTTGGCCAGTTCCCAGATGAAAATGTTCCCTGTTAGGTTTTACTGTCTGCTACAGAATTAAGTGATTCATTTTCGTTTTGAAAATGTAGTTCACTTCATTTTATGGGTATAGAGTGCTTGCCTGCATGTATGTGTGTTGGGCATGGCTATGTTTTCTGCCTTTGGAGGCAAGAAGAAAGTGTTGGATTCCCACAGAACTGGAGTTATAGTGGTTTTGAGTAAAAAATGTGCATGCTGGGGATGGAACCAGGGTTTTCTGCAGGAGCACCAAGTGCATCTAGCTACTGAGCCATTTCTCCAACCTCAATTAAAAAAAAGTTAGCATATAAGATATTAGATGTCATTATGGCATTTTTTGAAGAAAGTGTGTTTTGTAGATCCTCCTCCTCACCAGCCTCTCTATGCCCTGACCTTATTATAAGCCAAAGTATACATATTTCTTAACCTCTGTGGGCCTTGGGGATGGGCAGTTTCTGCACAGGGGAATCCCCTTTCACCAGGCCAACATCTGCTTAGTGTTGGTGAAGGCAAGGTAGCTTAAGCAGAACTTCAAAGCACTCTAGGCACACTGAAGCAGAGCTGAAGAAGTGCATTGTGGGGGCTTGAGCTGTGGCTGAGCCATTTAAGAGCATTAGCTGCTCTTCCAGAGGACCTGGGTCCAATTTCCATCACCCACATGGCAACTCCAAGCTGTCTGTAACTCCATTCCCAAGGCTGATGTCTTCTTCAGCC
Organism: Acomys minous; assembly: GCF_964271855.1. NCBI lineage: Eukaryota > Metazoa > Chordata > Mammalia > Rodentia > Muridae > Acomys > Acomys minous. The sequence continues at coordinate 10,572,346 of NC_140495.1, forward strand.
CTCTACAAGCACCAGGAAAGCATACGGTGCATAGACAGTCATGTAGGCAAAACACCCAGCCACATAAAAATAAGTAAATTAAAAATTACTTTAAAGGGAAGCGCCTCATGTTCGCTTTGAGCTTGTTGCCTCCTGGCAGTTGCTCAGCCCACAAGGTTGGATGCTTCCACTCAGTACCAGTGTGGTACTGAAACTTTAGAGAGTTCCTGGAGAGCTGCTGGTCTTTCATCCGCACTGGACTGAAGTTCTATCGTTCCTGTGGCAGTGCAGTGGCAACCGCAGGAAGCGAAGGCAAGCAGGCAGCACTGGTTTTCCTTGGACCTCTTCATAGCCAAGCTGCTTCCACTCTGTGGGTGGCCAGACCTTTCCACTGGCCTTTGCCTTAGTGAGGGTTTTATTGCTGTGAGGAGACACCCCAGCCACAGCAACTCCTACAAAGGAAACCAACTTAGCTGGGGCTGGCTTACAGGTTCAGAAGTTTAGTCCATTGACATCATGGTGGCAAAGATGTCAGTGCATAGGCAGACATGGTGCTGGAAAAGTAGCCAAGAGTTCTGCATCCGGGTTGTCAGACAGCAGGCAGAGAGTGTGACGCTGGGCCTGGCTTGAGCATTTGAAACCTCAAAGCCCACCCCTCCCCCCAGTGACACGCTTCCTCTAACAAGGCCATACCTACTTCTACAAGGCCACAAGTCCTAATCCTTTCAAATAATGCTACTCCTTCTGAGCCTGTGTGGGCCATTTTTTTTTTTTAAATTTAAACCCACAGAGTCTGTCTTAGTTGATTCTAGAACCAATAAGGCTGGTGGTCAAGATGAACCATAATACCTGCCGGTACCAATATCCCATAATGTGGGAGTGGGATGGGCTGCACTAGATAGACAGCTAACAGAGAGATTCCATGCCAGGTGTTATCCAGGTGTGGTCTCTTGGGACTTTGCAGGGAGGGACTCTGGCTGTGGACTTTGCAACCAACTCTGAGAATACTATCTGTGTCCAGTGGAAGTCCATGCAAGACACAGAGGAAGGCGGGGCAGGGGGGGTACCTTTTCCATGACCTCTCTAGGGGTCCCTTACCTTTTATTCTGCACCCCAACTAGCTTTTGAAACTCATCTTTATTTTTATGGTATGGGTGTTAGGCCTGCGTGTATGTCTGTGCACTGCTTGCCTGGTGTCTGCGGAGGTCATAAGAGGGCCTCTGATTTCCCCTGGGACAGACAGTTGTGAGCAGCCGTGTAGGTGGTAGGAATGGAACGTGGCTCTTTTGGAAAAAAAAAAGCCAGTGTTCTTAAACACTGATCCATCTTTCCAACCCACCACCCCAACTAATCTTGACTGTGTCTGATCTTGCCGGAATCCCTTTTCCCATCTCTTGCTAACTCTTCCTTGTACCCCGTCCACCCTGAACTCAACTAGCCCATGGGCACCATCAACACCTCTCCAGGCTCCTGCCCAGCTTAGACAGCTTGTTAGAGTGCCTTAGTACCGTTTCTCATCTTCCCCCCCCCCCTTTGGGTTTTGACACACTGCACTGTCAAAATCAGGCGACTCCTTAAGGGCTTGTGACCTGTCACCCCAGCACTTGTCCATCACTGTGTTTCTGAATCGGATGCTCACTCTCATCTCTTGCTACCTTCATCCCACTGACATCCTCTCCTCTCCAGCCTATAACACTGCAGTAGATTATTTTATTGATATTTCAAAAATATTTGTTCAGTGTGTATGTGTATGTGTGTGTGTGGTGTGTACTTATGTGTGGGCACATGCATGCCATGCAATACTTGTGGAGGTTGGAAAACAATTTATTTGAGTTGATTCTTTCCTTCTACCATGTGGGTTGTGGGGATCAAACTCAGGTCATCAGCTTTGGTGACAGGTGCCTTTCTTTATTCACCTTGCTGAGTCCTGTAGTAGGTCAATCGTTCCCTTGGTACTGCGCCTCAAATATGCCCTCCAGACCAACCTCTGCAGTGGACGTGGCCTTCTAAAACATGAACCCGACTTCACTCTTCCATTTGACTTTCCATACTGTCTCTTGTGTCCACAGAAGGTTGGCTTGTATTGGTAGCAGACACAGAATTGAGGGCAAGTTTATCTGGAGTAAGAAAGAAACAGTAGGTGGCATTAGTGTAAGAGCTGGGAAGAACATCCATCTGGCACGGGCAGGTGTGTGGGCGAGAAGACTTCCCATGGGCAATAGGGGCTCAGTCCTGAAGGACAATGCTATAGATGGGCCTATGCGATGTTACCCAAAGGGTTATAAACCAGGTTTCTGAAAGAAAAAAGAAAGAAACAAAACAACAAAACAAAAGTCTCTCATTAGTGATCAGCTAAGCGCGTTCCCAGGGGTGTTAATTACTGGCCACCATGGTCTGTCTGCATTGAGGGCCAAGCCAGTGTCAGTGGTCACAAGGCTCCTTCAGGCAGCGAGTGGCAGACACACATGGGAGGCTCTCCGTGAACAGCGAGCGCTAAGGGGTGAGACGTGGCAGCATCTCCCATAACCTTCCCTCTCATCTTCGTGTCCTTCACAGGCTCTCAGCTCCCCAGCTCCGTCCCTTCACTGCTTGTATCAGTGTGGCTCCTGCTACAGCTCCTCTCAGCTGAAGTGTCCCTGTGCACAGCAATCTGCTGTTTATCGCCACATGGTTGGCCTCAGTACAACTCCAGATGCCTAGTGTCCTCCTAGTCCTCATCCACACATCAGTTACAGCTCAGCCTCACCCCACCCTACCCCACCCCACCCCACCCCACGCCATCCTGGTTGTGCGGCACTCCTGGCTTTAGGATTGACTCTATCCGGTTCTGAGGCCCTAGAGATGACCACATGGTTTGGCATCCTAAACAAGTGCTCCGGCCTGAAGCAGGCGTCTGCGGCTCACTGTTTAGCGTGCAGTTGGCCTCATCATCTGCATCCCAAGTTGAAGCCATCTTTGTCTTGGCTTTCTCTTCTCATCAGCAATAACATGAAGGAGACAAATCTGGAGTCTTACCTTTTCCCCCAGGGAATGGGCTTGGTATTTGTCTTCAGTCCTGTGAGATTAGAGCAGGAAGTGGTAGCCAAGGGGAGACTTGAGAGCCACAGAAGTCAGGAGGTCATCAGGAAACATACATGTAATTACACAGTCAGGTACAGACAGAGCTGGAGCAAAAAAATAAAATAAAATAAAATAATAAAATAAAATAATAAAATAAAATAAAATAAAAAGAGGGAGAAAACTCAACAGACTGAGAGAGGCTGGGCCCAGAAGGAAGGGGGAAGATGGCCTGACAGGAAAGAACCAAGGGAAGAAGAAAAGATAAGATGTGGGAAGACTGGAAGATAGGGTGGGGACGAGGAGGAAAGATGGCCAAGTCATATCTCAATTAGGAAAATAAAGAAGGAAAGGCCCTGCTGAGCGCCTCTCCATCACAGGGCATCAGGGATGCTGACTAGAATCTCTGCTGTGGAACTTTATGTCTTCTCCCATGACTGACCCAACGGTGAATGCGATGATAGTGGGGTGTCGGCTGACGGGGACTTGGGGACAGCTGGCCTTTCTCTTGAGCCCTGTGAATGAGCCCCTCACTCACCACCATGGCTGCTCTCTTGAGTATTTCTAGCAGTGAGTGGTGTTTTCAGAGCCCTTTCTGCATCCTTTTACAGGGTAAAATCTACAAGGACTATGGCAGAGTGCCGTGGTGACCCCCCTGGGCCCCTTGCGTGTGTGCCTGTGGCCTCTCGAGGCTGGATTCGCGGTGCCTCATGAAAGAGTAATGAACCATATCAATTTTTTAAAGCTGCCTAATGCTCCTTTCTATTCATATGTCTAGAAGGTTGCCAAGCCGGAGAAGGTTCCCAGGAGAAGGCCAGGCAATATGACCTCAAGTCACTGGCAGCTATGGTGACTTCCGGGGTGCCTCAGGTGATTCTGTGGTGGGAGCAACAGAGCCAGGGAGGGGACAGTCAAAGGTCAGAGAACAGCACTCTGGAGGAATTACCTTCTTCTTGAATATCTAGGTAGACCAGACTCAGGAGCCTAGAAAGAATGTCTTCTGTGCAAGTATGTGTGTGTGTACATCTGTATGCATGTATGCATGTATGCATGTATGCATGAGGTCAGAGGACATCCATCCTCAAGTATTGCTTTTCAGGCACTTCCACTTTGATAGGCCATAGCCTCTCACCAAGGGGGCTGGGCTTGCTGGCCAGCGAACCCCAGGGACCTCTGCCTTCCCCGCGCTGGGATTGCAAGCCACAATGCCTGGCTTTCTTTTTAATGTGGGTTCTCCGGACTGAACTCTGATCCTCACTAAGTTATCGCTCTCCAGCCCTAGGGATAATTTCTGAATAAGCCCTTTCATTAAATCCTCTAGCACAAATAGCGCCATCCCTATAGACTCCATACCCTATGATCCTCTTATTAAACTGTGCCGTACTCCAGCCCGCAAGCTCAGGTTCTTGCATTCTGCCCAGAGATGCAGGGGCTGAAGTCAGCAGCTTATTCTATCTTGTCAGTTGGTTTCTTGTGACGCCTGCCAGTAGGGGGCGCAAGAAGAAGGCGTTTCGGGTGCTCTGGCTGGGCAGCTCCCTAGCAGCGCTCCCTCACTCTGCGGTGCCTGCTGGGTCTGCACAAGGGTTAGGAGTTTTGTAGCGGCTCTCACGCGACCAACCACCCTTGGATGTATTTGCTCGGAGACATCACCACCCAGCCAAGTGCCACCTTCATTATTAGATCCCATTCCTGAGGGAGTTCCTCTTAAGACTTAAAGAAAAAAAGTTTTATTTGTGTATGTGCGTGTTCATCTGTGAGAGTCAATGCCACGCATGAGGGTGCCTGTGGAGGCCAGAAGAGGGTGTCAGATCCTACCGAGCTGAAGTTACAGGCGGTTGTGAGCTTTTTGACATGCGTGCTGGCTGGGAACGGAACCCAGGTTCCCTGGAAGAACAGCAAGTGCTCTTAACCACGGAGTCATCTCTCCAGCCCCTCATCTTTACATTTTTTTTTTTGAAATTTATCACTTCTAGTACCTTCTCAGCATTTCCACAACCTTAGGCATGTATTGGGTAACCGGCTTGTCTTGGTTTTCCTGGGACTTGGGTTTAGAATACTGAAATCCAGGACGTTCCCCACAAATGAGGAGAGCTGGTCACTTCAGGCTGTGAGAGCTGCCTCCCACAGCTGCTCCCTCAGGCACCTTGTTAACGATTTTATATCACGGTAACGATGATAAATTAGGATGAATTTTTGCCTGTCAAAACCATCACTAGGATTTCTATTTCCCGATTTGAACTTATGTACCCTCGTCTCTAACTCTTAGGAACTATGTTAAGCCAGACAGCATCTTCTAATTAAGGGCAGGTTTTAAGGTGCTCCTGTGAGGGGAGGCCTGCTGGTTTTTGCTGCTTTTTCAGTCACTTTTGGTACAGTGTAGCAGGGACTTATTGTGAAAAGAAAACCTCGAATGGGCTAGGGACTGGACCCCGTTGGTTGGTGGAGAACTTCCCTAGTGTGCGTCATGGTCCAGGGTTCCTCCCAAGCACCGTGGTGCCACAGATCCGTAATCCCACACCGGGGAGATGGAGGTGGGGGTAGGGGGAGCAGAAGTTCAAAGTCACTCTTGGTGACATAGTGAGTTCAAAGCCAGCCTCAGATACATAAGACCCTGTCTCAAAAGAGCCTGCAGTCACGGGATGTGTAGCATGTCCATACACATCCCAGCATCCACCTGCCTCCCCCCAGTGGTGCTCTAGAGCTGTCCCCCAAGCCAAGCACCATCATCTCTGCGCACATGGCACTTGGAAGGGGAGAGTGACATGTTTAAATCACCCAGCCAGTCACAGATGTCTGAGGTTCAAACTCACTGTTTAAAAAAAAAAAAGTTCTAAGGGCTGGGGAGATGGCTAAGCAGATAAAGCTCTGGTCTCACAAACGGGAGGACCAGAATTTGGATCCCCAGTGCCCACATAAAAAGCTAGTGTGGTGGCCCGCCTGTAATCCCAGGCAGGTCCATGCGTCTCCCAGGCAAGCTGGGTAGCTAGACTAACCAAGTCAGTGAGCACCAGGTTCAGCAAGGGACCCTGCTTGAGAACACAGAACGGAGAGCAGTTGAGGAAGCCATCTGATGTCAACCTCTGACCTATACATCACTCGCGCGCGCGCTCACACACACACACACACACACACACACACACACACACGGCTCCTCCACATGCTTGGGGACTTTCTTGCACGGAGGAGTTGAACGCAGGCAAGCACTGGCTCTATTTGACTTTCTTTCACACCCACTCCCCCTAACCTCTCCATCCAAGCCTTCTAACCTTGTCTAGCACTGTGGCTGAAATGTACCACAGAGACACATGGACTATGGGGATGCAGTGGAGTCCTCTGCCTTCAGCTGGATGTGGCCTCAGCGCTGGCACGGCTCACGTTTTCAGTGGCTTTGCACTTTAACTAAAAGCTTTCTAGAACCTTGGCCTCAGACCTGGTCTGCTTAAAAGGCATTTCCCATAACACTCAATTTTATTAATACCATAAAACACTCTTCGCTGAATCACTGGATCATTTCATATGCAGAAAACGCCCTGTCTGGACTGCTGCATATGGACAGTGATGGAAGTGTTCCTGTAAATGATGGAGCTGGCTAGCACTGGAGAGGGTTCACCTGGAAGATGGAGACTATAGGTATTCTGAGAAGATATCTGGGGCTGTCTGTCCAGCACCGCCCGACACCAAAACCCACGAGCTATCTGGCTGTGCTCCTGCTCCTATACAGCTTACAGTTCAGTTAATAGGGAAACTGAAGGGTTTGTTTTAGCACCAATGTGATGCTTTAAGTGGCAGTAACGGCTTGGAGCTATTAGAGTAGAAAGATGCTAAAAGTTAGAGGCTTGTGAAAACTGCTTTATCTGTGTGTGACAGTGCATGTGTGCATGTGTGTGCAGGCTAGAGAACAATGTTGGGTGTCAGCCGCTGTCAGTGGTTTTAAGCACCAAACAATTACCTTGTGACTTTACTGCTCCTTCCAGCTTAGCTAGGAGAGTCCTCTGTTCTACACGTGGTTGGTTAGGGCCACCCATATGTCTTCATTCAGTTGGGGCCAGAGAATTCAAGACACCGTTGTGTACATATCAGGCACTCCAGTTGGGGTTGTAGAAAAGTTGAAAGTTAGCTAGGCTTTGCTCTTCCTGTAGATGGGTCCTCATTGTCAGGTCTCTTATGGCTTAGAGTGCAGAGTCTGTGGAGCATGGAGTTCTTGTGTTTGTTTGTATGTGTATGTACATGTTCGTGTGTAAACATGTATAAAGAGACCAGAGCTCAGCCTTAGGTCCACCTTGCTTTCTTCAGCCAAGCTCTCTCATTCCCATGAAACTCCACAGTGAGGTAGGATGGCAGCCTTCAGGCATCTTCCTGTCTCTACCTCCCAGCATCATGATTGCAAATGTGTGTCACCTTGCCTGGATTTTTATTTTTATTTTTATTTTTAATGAGTTCTGGGCACTGAACTCACATGCTCATGCTTGCATAGGAAGTACCTTATCAACTGAGCTGTCTCCCAAGCCTCTGTTTTTGTTATATTTTATAGACTGGATAAGTCACACCTGAGACTCCGTGATGGGGGACCTGGGTTGTATTGCAGATAGGAGGAGGAGGAGGAGGAGGAGGAGGAGGAGGAGGAGGAGGAGGATCAGCAGCCCTGGAGAGGACAGGTTGGCAGTTGTCATCTTTGCAGACGATAGATTGCCACTGCATGTGGAGATGTCTGCTTGATGTCACAGGCACGAAATTGGCATTGACCTTAGCCATGTAACAGTTGGGGTGTTCAAGCAAATGGGTGAAGCCCTGGAGGGTTGAAGTGGGCCTTTGATTCTAGTGAGAACCTTGATTTTTTTGCTAGCTTCCCTATGAGCCCCAGATTCCAGAAGGAGAAAAGGAAGCAACTGGCCTGTTTCTAGACAACTCGTATTGTTTATTCCTGAGAAGCGAGAAGAAATGGGCCATTGTCAGGATTGGAAAACATTCCTCTACGTTTGATGCACTTAAACCCAGAGGCACACGATACACCTTGTTTCATCAATAAAGCTCTCCTTGATGAGCATATTCAACAAAAAACCAAAAACAAAAGGCTTACTGTTACCATGGTGACGGCTAATGCCTCTCAATTGGCCTATGTTAGCTCACAGACTCGGCAAGTAACACTTGTGCAGGCTAAAGTGTTATGACTCAGAGAGCAGTATTTAAAATGCTATGGGGACTCAGTCTTCATGGATTAAATAGCAGTGGAATTATTAACAAATTATGCACTGTCCAAAGGTGCCTGGGAAAATATCACTTGAGGATCTGGGTCTGGTGATGCTGTTCTTGGTTGTCAACTTGACACACCTGGAAAGAGAGTCTCTCAGTTGAGGAACTGCCCTCATTAGATTAGACAGGTCTATGGGGGAATCCCCTCCCTCCCTCCCTCCCACCATCCCTCCCTCCCCGTCTCTGTCTCTGTATCTCTTGTTTGTTTTTCCCAAGACAGTATCTCAACATGTAGCTCTGGCTCACCTGGAACTCACTTTGTAGACCACATGGGCCTTGAACGCATAGAGTTCTGCCTTCTAAATGCTGGGAATTAAAGGTGTGAGCCACCATGCCTGGCCATTTTCCTGACTGTCATTTGATATTATAGGGCTCAGTCCAGTGTAGGTGGTGCAATACCTATGCCCCGGCGGTCTGGGCTGTGTAAGAAAGGGAGCCACTGATCGTGAAAAGTAAACTAGTAAACAGATAGCGAGCTGTGTTTCTACTTGGTTTCTGTCTGAGAGCCTCTTTGAGTTCTTGCCTGGCAGTCAAGGGTGGAGTAGGACCCAGAAGTGTCAGATGAAATAAGCCCTTTCCTCCCCAAGTTGGTTTTGCTCATGGTGTCTCCACAGCAACAGAGAACAGACTAGAACGTGGCTACACTCCACATGAGAAAGTTTAATAGTAGAGCCTCGGGGATGCTTCTTAGCTGCTTTTCATAATTTCTTTTCTTTTTGAGATGGGATTTCTTGTAGCTCACACTAGCACCAAACTTGCTATATACCTGAGGAGGATCTTGAACTTCTGATCCTGCTACTGCCATTTCCCAAGTGCTGGGACTGTAGGTATGAGCCACCGCACTTGACTTATATGGTGCTGAGGCTGGGACCTGGGGCCTTGTGCTTGCTGAGTATGCACTTTGCCAATGGAGATACATTTCCAGTCCAACCAAGCTTTCTCAACTTAACCTTCTCTTTCCCTCAAATAAATGTATTTCTTCTGTGACATGCAGGAGCTGTAGGAATGGCAAAGGAGCAGATGCAGTGTTTAAAAAGACACTTGGGTTTGGGCCCATCAGTCTCAATAAGGCTAAATATTCTCTGACTTTGGGCAGTTCACCTCTATGAGACTTAGTTTCCTCATGTGTAAAAAAGGGGACAGGATGTACCGTGAATAAGACAACAGCTCCAAAGCATTGGGAGGAAGAGCTGTTTACTGGGAATACTTTGGTCATGACACAGGGCAGAGTCTGGAAAGTCACTCTACAGTTTGGATTCTTGAGTTCAGGAGATGTTTTAAAAAGGAGCCCCCCGCCTTCTGAGTGAGGGGGAGGCTCAAACTGGGGGAGCAGAAAGTATGGGGGTGCCACGTATACAAGGCCCTTTATGGGGGTGGGGTGGGGTAGGGTGTGTGTAGCGGTGGAAATAGCTGCTGCAAGCGTGCAAAGGAGACACAGAAATGGTTGGCTTTAAAAGATATGATCACAAGATGGAAGATCACCAAATCCAGGCACAAGAGTGTATGCTGGGCCTCCCAACCAAGGAAGTTTAATTTCCAAATGTCCTCAGGAAAACGCGCTCGGTCCAAATTACTTTGAGCTTTGTATGATGCACCTTTCTCCCCGGACTGGATCCATTTCAGTTTCCTTTCTTGTGTCTTTTTCCAAATTGCCCTCTCATCTACACCCTATTGCGTGCTGTTTACTTCCAAATGCAATTAAAGGACTGGGCCAAAAAGCAAATGGCGCATGTCCTGCCAACTCTACCTGCAAAATGCATTCCATTTGCTTAGCTGTGCCTAGGATTCGGAGTGACCCGGAGAGGAGAGAGCAACAGAGTTTTGATGGTGACAGCACCATCCATGACCTAGTGGGGGAGCCAGGAAAGGCAGCCCATGGACCTGTTTCAGGAAGGAGTGAAGGAAAGCAAGGGCTCAGGAGTGCTAACCATTCTGTAGGCCTGGGCTGTGACTAACAGTGAGAAACTCTCCCAGATAGTGACTTGCGTCACGGTTTGGGCAGACCTGTAAGGTGACTGGAGAAGAGGTTGATGTCGTTATTTTACGCACAAGGGTGTGAAATGGGAAGGAAGGAACTTATTTAGAGCCACCGAAGGAGAAAAGGGGGAGTAAGTGAACGCCTGGATTCTATGCATCACATATCCCTTCTGTTTGTTGTTGCTGATTCCTGACCCTCATTTTGTCCTGGTGACCCTGGATTAGGATGTTAACAACACTTGGGAAACATTGGGGGGGGGTACTTAGTGTGTATGTGTGTGCATGTGTGTGTGTGTATATGTGCGTATGTATTTATGTGTGTGTACATGTACATCTCTCTCTCTCTCTCTCTCTCTCTCTCTCTCTCTCTCTCTCTCTCTCTCTCATTGTATGTGTGTGTTCACACACATGTTTTGAGGCACCGAAGGATGCTGGGATGTTGGGTGTTCTGTCTACCACTCTCTATCCCTTGAGACCTTATTCCCTTGAGACAAGGTCTTACTTGGAACGTGAAGATAGGTTGGCAGCTAGCAAACCCCAGCAATTCTCAGAACTCCTGTCTCTGTCCTTTCCTCTGCCTTCCATGCCACAGTTACAGGCTCTGGGCCAAGCCCAGATTTTTCAGATTTATAATTAAATTTTTGAAATTAAAAATAACATTTATATCTGGCAGTGATCCACTTTAAACTTTAGTGGCCCTCTGCTCAAGGGCTACATAGCTCTTGGGAGTGGTAATAGGTGTTAGGCACTCTGGGCTGAAGGACTGGGGGAGGGGGATGGACAGTGGGCTCCCTGCAGCGTGGGGAAGGTATTTTTCTTTTATACTTATGAGTGTTTTCCCTGTGTAGATGTCTGTATGTCACATGTGTACAGTGCCCATGGAGGCTGGAAGAGAGGGTTTTGGATTCCCTAGAATTACAGACAGCTGTGAGCTGTGCTGAGAATTGAACCCAGGTATTCTGGAAGAGCAGCTAATGCTCTTAATAAAGGAGCCATCTCCCCAGCCCTGAGATTTATTTTATTTTGTTTATTTTTAATTATATTTTATTCACATTACATCCCTATTGTAATCCCCTCTCTCTTATATTCCTGTTCCCACCCTCCCTCCCTCTTCTTCCCTATTCCCCTCCCCTAGACCTCTGACAGGTTGGGTCCTCCTCCCCCACTTTCTGACCACAGCCTATCAGGTCTCATCTGGTTAGCCTGTATCCCCTTCCTCTGTGTGCCCACAGGGCCTTTCCACCAAGGGGCAGTGATCAAATCGTGGGCGCCAGAGTTCGTGTCAGAGGCAGTCCCCTGCTATAAGCACATCTCTGTGTGAATATGTGCATGAATTTACTGTGCCCACAAAAGCCAGAAAGATGAAAAAATGTGTTGGATTTCCTGGATTTAGACCTAAATGTCCCAACTTGGTTAAGAGTCACCCAACGTGGGTGCTTGGGACTGCTCTTGAGTCTGTGCAAAAGTAATATGCACTCGTAAATGCTGAGCCAACTCTCTACTCTCATGCCCAGATTTTTATATGGGCACTGGAGACTTGAACTCAGGGAGGGAGGCTACACCAGCAGGCTGGATCAAGGTAAGGTCGGACTCACTATCAAGGCTTTTGTCTCATCATGGTTCCTTTTGTCCACTCCTTAAGCAATGGCTACTCCTATGGTCTGACCATAGTCTCTTTTCTTGGCTCTCCCTCTCCTCACGTGGGTGATGTCGTTCTCTGCTTTATCATAGTCCTGAGCCTATATCTCATTGTCAACCCGAGTTCAACAGATGCTTACAAGGATGACCCCGAAAGGAAAGCTCAACCCCTGCTGCCGGTAGCGTGAATTAGTCTAGGTGTGCAGGGTCCCTAAAACGCCTAAAAACAAGAACTCTACGACAACGTAGTACAAACTTACCTGAGCATTTGTGCTTTCAGCAGCATGAGTGTCAGCAGCAAGCTGTGGGGTCAGCCTAGATAACTCACCCCAGATGACAATAAAGAAGGTGTGCTGTGTACACGATGGAGCGTTCGTCAGTCATAAAGAAAAAGCTGTCTCTTGCAAGAATAGAACTGGAGACTATCATGTTAGGTGATGCAGCCCATGTATAAGAATATACAAGTCACGTGTTTTCTATCATATGTGGATCACAGATTTATATATATATATGTATATATAGTATATATATACATATATACTATACTATATATACACTATATACACACTATATAGTATATTTATATATACCATATATAGTGTATATATAGTATATATATATATACACATACATACATACATACACACACACACACACACACACACACACACACACACACACACACACGCTGGAGGTATCCTAACATCTTATCTCAAGTTATACTATAGAGCCATAGTGACAAAAATCATGGAACTGGCACAAAAGCAATTATATAGATCATATAAGATCTCTCTCTCTCTCTCTCTTTCTCTCTCTCTCTCTCTCTCTCTCTCTCTCTCTCTCTCTCTCTCTCTCTCTGTGTGTGTGTGCGTGTGCGTGTGCGCGCGTGCACTATGGAGGTAGAGGAGAGGCTTTCTGGGAAAAGAAAGGAGACTATTGGTGTCAATGTTCCCAAAGCGTCTTGGTGTGTTACAGAGTGTCTAATATTTTATTAAGTAAAAGGTGACTTACTTTTCTTTCTCTGCTTGTGGTAAATATCTTCCTGCATAGACATTTCTCTCCTTTTACCGTTTACTTCCTCAGGATAGATTCCTAGTGACAGATTCCCCAGCTCTGGGAACATTATTTTATGACTCTGTTACATACAGTTAAGTCACCTCCCAAACATAACCATATCATAACCGACAACATGGAGATGCACAGACTTAATCAAGATCTGGTTAACCCTCAGAATTATTGTTATTTTTGCTAATGTAATAGGTGTAAAATGATGCTTAATGATTATTTTAATTTGTTTTCCTTTGATCACAGCAAGGTGGAACATTTTTTGTGTGTGTTTATTAGGCTCCGTGTCTCTTGCAGAGACAATCAAATCACGCGCTCTGCTCATCCATTTATAGAGCATCTTATTTTTTGTGAGCTAATTGTGTATCTTTATACAATGTGTCCCATTTTGTGTTTTGTTTTCCTTTTAATTTTTGTATTTTGAGTATAAAAACAGACATTTAATATCATTAAATTAGACCCCCCCCTAACAATAGGAAAAGTTGATGCCTGAGTATAGTTAAAAATATTTAATATTATTATTTGACATGTTTTTTTTTTATAAGATTCAAAAATATTTACTTTTTTGGTCATACAAAGGTTATTTTGACTTATGCTGTTAGTAGAAGATACAAACAGATTTTGTTTTAAGTTTTCTAAACAGATAGAACCAAATTGCTTTGTACAAATTGTAGTTTTTGCAAGCTAGGCATGGTAGCACACACCTTCAATCCCAGCATGCCAGAGGAAGAGGCAGGTAGTTGTCTGTGAGCTGAGGCCAGCATAGTCTCAATAGCGAGGTCCAGGCCAGCTGGGGGTGAATAGTGAGACACTGTCTAGAAAATGCTTTTGTGTATGTGTGTGTTTGCTGTGTGTATTTATGCATGCTCACATGTTTGTGTACCCATGTGTGTGTACATGTGCACGTGGAGACCAGAGATTGAAGTCACATGTTTTCCTCAACTGCTCACCTTACATACGGAGGCAGGGTCTGTAGCTAAGCCTTGTGTTTGCTGGTTCTGCCTAGTCCTAGCTGAGCAGCTTGCCCTGGGTATTCTAGTGTCACCCACTGAGCGCTAGGACTAGAGGCCCGGCCACCGTGCATACTTAGCTATTTTAAAAACATGTTCTTGTATGTGTGTATGTGTACATGGCGCTTGCAGAGGCCAGAAGAGGGCGCCAGATTCCCTGGAGGAGCTGGGATTACTGGCACTGTGTGCCTCCTGATGTGGATGCTGGGACTAGTTGGCCCTCCGCCCCTCCCCCATCCCACCCCCCACAGGCTTCATCACTTTTGCAACATCTCTCCGACCACTCCAGGTGACATATCCAGATTCTGGAGATGAGGAGGCACATATGGCGGATCACTAATCTGCCTATCATATACAGCACTGGGAGTTCAATAGAAATCCTGTTAGACGTATGTGAAGAAGAGTCAGCTAAACTGCTCTCTCTGTGCCATATTTACATTTCTGGCGCAGTCCTGTCCTCATGGAGGTCACTTGGTGACATTTTGAGGCCCGCTTTCCGAATTTGAACAGCCCCGTCCCTTTAACCGTTCACCCAAAGCTGTGTGTTGTCAGTGTGCACAGGACTTTCCTTTGGGCACACCCTGCCTGAGTATATTTCTTCTAAGCAGCTCTCACTTGATGTCCTTAATTCCTTACGAAACTGTATTCCCTGATGTGATATCAGTGCCTGGCATCCGCTCCACAAGGAGAAACATATGTTGGCGATGCGTGGTGAGATGAGAAAGCCGTTCCTAGGGAGCCAGCCACGCTGCACCATATTGAGAAACCTCCACGTTCATTATTTATCCGAGAAGACAAAAATGCTGAGCACCGAGGTGACCTTCTGAGCTGAGCAAAGGCTGCTGATAGTATGTGTGACCTACTTTGCTCGGTGTCCTGACCAGAAGGACACCCTGCAGCCTGGTGGGCGCCCTGGCAAAGGGAAGTGGCGTATGGGCCTGGGCTTGAGAGAGAGAGGGCTGCTTTGGGACCCTGTAGAGACCTTCGCCACAAATGACTGATTAAGTTCTACTTCATGGAAATTGAAATCTGGGATCTGCTTCCTTCTTCTAGTCTGATATTCATGTTGAAACGCTGCTCTGGATAGAAAGGATAACGGCAGAGCTCACTGATGGAAGGCGTGGTCCAGCCTCCAGTGTGAGAAGGCAGCTCAGTCTCAGGGCATTAGCTCCTGAGGGTGTAAAGCAGGGAGGTGGGGATGATTGAACTTAGTCTAACTGATGGGCAATTTTAAAAAATTACAATATAAAATGGGGGTACAGTGGAGCAGGCTCATCATCTCAGGGGTTCCAGATCATCTGTGGCTACATGAGACCCTGTCTCAAAAAAACCAAAACCAATCAACCCACCAACCAACTACAAAACGCAGCATCCTTTTAAAAGGTCAACAAGGCGTCTACCCTTTCAGTTCCACAGGTTATTTTATTTTTAACTATGAATGTATGTGCATGCATGTGCGTGCATGTGTGTGTGTATGTATGTGTGTGTGTGTGCGCGCGTGCGCGCGTGCATTTGTGTACATGTGGAGGACAGAGGGCACTCTTAGTGCCATTGGCCAGGAACCCACCAAATAAGCTAAATTAACTGGCTGATAATACTTTTGCTTTTTTGAGCTGATTAGCATTCCAGCCAGCAGGATCCTAGAAAGATTCAGAACTCTGTGCTTTAAGAAGTGGTCACAGCTACTTGATTTTCCTTCTGTGTCATAGGTATCTACTGTTTAAAGCCATACAAATTTTCTTATTTTTAGGATTAATGTTTTATTTGTGTGTGTGTGTGTGTGTGTGTGTGTGTGTGTGTGTGTGTGTGTGTTTATATGTCTGTGTATGCACATGCATGCGAGTGCCTGTGAAGGTCAGAAGAGGGTGTCAGATACCCCTAAATCTGGCATTTGCTACAGTTGTGAGGCACCAGATAAGGGTGCTAGGAACTGAACTCTGGACTCTTGCAAGAGCAGCAAGTGCTCTTCACTGCTCGTCTATGGCTCTCCAATCCACACTTTACCTTTTGAATACCAAATCCTTTAGCCTGTGACTCACAAGAAACCTTTGCCAGGGAGGCAGGAGAAGCTGTGCCTATTCTTTATGAAGTCTGCCGGGATGTGTTTTGCCAATTTCCTCAGTGATGTGAAAATTCCCTCTTTCCTCTTGTTATTGCAGTCAGGGTCGGAGTCTGAGGCCCAGCAACCTAACAGACTAGGACTGGCTACAGGCCAGTTAAAGATGCACAGTAATGGTGAAAAACAGAGGTTGAAATTGAGAGAGAGAGAGAGAGAGAGAGAGAGAGAGAGAGAGAGAGAGAGAGAGAGAGATGTACTCAACGTGTCCATATTGCAAAGAGGAACAGAGAGGTTTAGTGACCTCCAAAGTCTATCTTTTAGGATCTTAATGTGAGGTTCAGGTTTAAATAGAAGGTAACAAGTGAACCATCATGGTCGAGGTGCGGTCATGTCTACTACTCTTGCCTCAACTCCAGCAAGTAGTCTGGCAGGTTGTCAGAATCCTGTGACATCTTGTCCTGGGAGGCAAACTCCCTCTGGCCAACACCAGCTTTTTCCTTCTCACAGCACGAGACTTGGGGAAATCCCAGTTCCTTGGGTTATATCATCTCTCCGTGTTCTGACCACCAAAAGGGAGGGACACAAACATCTCCTTAGAATGACTTTATTCTCTCTGTGCAGTGATGCCTCCTGGGATTGGGTCTCTTCACCGTCTTTTGCTTCCCTCCCTTGCAGATTGGGAGCTCTGCTATCATAGGAGCATGGAGAGGCCAACAAGACTCAGAGCAGCTCTGAGCAGCTCTGAGCAGCTGGCTCCAGCTGGCCTCATCAGACCTGCAGGACTTTCTGCCTCAAGTCCCGTTGTGGTCCACCATCTACTTGGTATCAAGTGCGTGTACAGATGTTGCCGGTGAGTCCAGTGCTCTTTGAGGTACTAGCAATGTGCCAGGTTTTCCTCAAACTTCAGCTGTCCTTCCTTCCTCACATTGGAAACTCCCAGCCTCCTCCAGACTGTCCTTGGAGGGGAAAGTGGCTTCTCTGGTCAAGGTTGCCCCTTACCATTGTCAGAATTACCACTTACCCTTTCCTGCACTCAGGGAATGGAAGGCCAGCCTGCAGACACTCGGCCATGACGTTGTCTCGGGTTTGTGCTTGGGCACCAATAAGCCTGTCCTTTGTGCTTTTGTGGACAGTCACTGTGGACATGGAGATTCACCTTGAAGAGTGTAGAATCTGAAGTGAAATTCAAACCTGAAAACAATTCTAGGTGGGACAACACTAATGAGAAAAGCAGGACATATACCTTACAGTCCTGCTTTAGGTGGGAAATTAGTGGCTGAAAAGGCATTTAGCCAAGTGATTGAAAAAAAAAATGTCCTAAGGTCAGGAAAACAAAACTGGATGTGATTTTTCTCCTTTGAGGATTGAATAGAAAGTGGGGACAATTTACTTCTTGTACATTAAAAATATGTATTTAGCATTATGAAACTGAATTATGTGTACTTAAAATTTTGAAGTCAGCCATGATTTAGGCCGTCTGTTTTTGTGTGCATGTGCATGTGTATGTGTGTGTGTGTGCATGTGTGTGTGCATATGTGGAGGTCAGAGGTCAGCACCATGTATAATGCATCCTGCTGTCTCCACCCCCACGGTACTGGGTTTATGGGCACATGCTTCCACATCCAGCCTTTTCTTATATGAATTCTAGGAGAATTGAACTCAGATTCCCCTCCCCCCCATGCTTGTGACTTAATCATCTCTCCAATATCTGTGCAAATTTGTGGGGTCACAGGATAATAATTCAGCAGATACACAACTGAAATAACTAGCATTTTCATCTCCCCAAACACACCGTTTGTATGTGCTCAAAGCATCAGTGTCTTATTTTTCCAGGTCCTTTGAAAATGTCAAAAATTGTTATAGGCTGTTGTTCAGCTATATGCTGGAGCGCTGGCACCAGTTCCTCACGTGCTAACCGTGCTTGGGTGCCTGTCCCCTAAGGTCCAGCTCCTTCCCTGCTTCTGTCTTGAGTTGTCACCACTCTCTTTCTTTTATGACATTGGAAGCATTTCTCTGGATCTCTTGCTGCCTGTTCACACTCGCTGAGATAACTCTTGTCACGTTCTTGGCCACTTGTCTTCCACTTGCTAAATGTCAGCCCTTCGTGTGGCCAAGATTATTATTGCTCAACAGTTGGAGCGATGAGGCCCAGGAAATTCGTTGTTTGCATCCTGATCCGATCAAGCGGTTTGGGCTCTTCGGTGGGGTGTGAGTAAAGGGGTCGCCATAGGAAGTTACTCGAATGTTCCATCTGCTGTTCTGGACACACACACACACACACACACACACACACACACACACACACACACACACACGGGCTTCGGAAGGAGTACTCAGCTTGGACCCGTCAGTTGGCAGGTGCCCTGGCTTACAGTCTCCAGGCTTGAGAGAAAGAAGCATTCAGAACAATACTCCAAATGAGGGGACCCAGAGAATTTCTTGGAGAAGAAAAGGGGAAGCCGGTGTTGTTGAGTGGCCTTGGTTTTTGAAAAAGGCTGCCTTAGAGCATGCTGGAACAAGAGGAAATTGTAGTCTGAGGACCAGAGGGTCAGAGAGAGGGCTAACGTGGCTGAGTAAGGCCTCAGCTGACAAGCCAGATGGGAAGTGGAAGGCACCAGATGTGACAACTGGCTATGTCTGCTGTGGTCCACTCTCCTGCCAGGCCAAAAGGGGGGCAGGGTTGGGCTCACATCTCCTCAAGGGCCTTGTTAAAGGGATCTAGGAATGTGGGTATCAGGAAAGGACTCCCTCAAAAGCATGTTTAGACTATCTGTGGTGGGAGGCTGAAGCTTCAGGGTTGCCCTGGGTTTAAGGCTAGCCTGGGCTTCTGAGAGGAAGCCAGGCTCGTCCCGATGGCAGGGTGAGGCTGAACAAAGTGGGCTGAGGAAATGGCTCAATAGTGGCTCTTTCTGCTGATCCTGGTGATTTGAATCCCATCCCTGGATGGTGAAGTAAGGCTCTTGGAAGCCAGTTAGCCTGGCAAATGCAGCAACAAGCAAGACTACCTCAAGCAAGGTGGAAGGTGAGAGTGGACACCCACAACTGTCCTCTAACCTTTGCACATCCCATGGCATGTGTATGCCTATATTTACACACGAACATGCACACATGCAGACACATAAAAATACAGCCCCCCACAATTCTCTCTCATGCACATGTGTATGCACTTTGTGCGTGTATACAATGTTTTTTTTTTGTTTGTTTTGTTTTGCTTTGCTTTTTTGTTTTTAAGAGAAAAGTGAAAACTTGAGGAAAGAATAAAAGACTTCAGGAGTTGGGAGCACGTACGTGACTTCCCTTCTAAAGTCCCTTTGGCGTTTGCTTTCATTCCTGTGCACTTTGCAGGTGACTTCCATTTCTTAGGAATCCCCTTGTGTGCTTTCTCTGGTTTGGAGTGACCCTCCAAGACTGTGCTGGCCTCCAGCCTAGAGTTTGTCACAACCTGCCCAAACCTTACCACAACAGGACACAGACTCACAGTGTCCTGTAGGAGAAACTCATCGGGTATCCTATGCAGGCAGCCAAGCCTTCGCTTGAGGGGTTAGGACAGGCTCAGACCAGCGGCCACTGCACTCACAGTGGGGTCACAGGAAGAGGCTAGGGCTTGATAGAGTTTGATCTGAAACATCCTGACATGCTCATTAGAACAAAACAAAAACAAAAACCCAGTAGGTCCCCTGCTTGTAGCTCAATTTTGAGGACTGAGTGGCTTCAGAGAGCCGAGCCTGTCTGGGGATCCTGGTTACTAAGGGGAGGGGCTTTGGAGCTTTTCCCTGTTCCTAGGCTCAGTCATGACACTCACTTATGGAGTGTTAACTGGCATATTATCTGACCTAAGCCTTAGGTTCCCTATCTATGATTGCCATTGTCAGAGTCTTTATAGTCACTGCTGTTACTGTCAGGGGTCGCTAGGATAAACTGTACAAACATTTAACTTTCAGGAAATAATAAATGCTAATTATTTTTATTATCCATGTCTCAAAGACACCATCATGATTCATCTGTATTAATTCCTATGTAATTTGCTTTCTCAGTATGAAGGCATTGGAATAAGCTCTAGATTATTGGGCAAGCATTCTGCTCATGTTTATTTACAGAACCGTTGTCCAAAGGCACGACTAGCCATCAGAGAAGCATCTGGAAATGGAAGTTTTTAAGAGCAGATGGAGACAATGACACCTTGTGGAGGTGAAAAGCAGAGTAGACATCGGGGGAGGAACGCTCTAAGCAGGCACTCCCTGGGGAGGGCCATCTGTGTCACTGCAGAGACAAGTCCCTGTAGCTCATGAGAGCCTCTGGCTCCATACCCTGAGAAGAGAAGAAAGAGCATCATACTTACTTGTTAGTGGAAGAAGAGTATGGGATACGTGTGTGTGTGTGTGTGTGTGTGTGTGTGTGTGTGTGTGTGTGTGTGTGTGTATGTGTGTGTGTGATGCCTCTGTTGGCAGTAAACACTGAACTTTCACACGTAATCAGTGGAGAAGTCTGGCAGAGTAGGTGGCTGTTGTTCACATCTTCCTCTGACGGTCAGCTGCCAATTTTATGGTCCACCCTTCAGCAGGAAGCTCTCAGGACAGGCTTTGAGGGTAAGGGTGGCAACTAAGCGGACGGACACACTGCATCTGTCCCGCTTGTCAAATGTCGCGATGGACGCTATATTCACTATCCCCAGCCCTGACGCTTCACTGTGAACTGCCTTCATCTTGTCCTCTCTCTTAGCTTAGAGGCTTAGTGATGAAACAAACCCCAAGAGGCAAGATGATGCTCCCGTGGGTAGAGATGGCAAGCGGCAGAGCCAGAGGCCAAACACTTAAAACCTGAGCCCAAAATGTGTGGTGCCCGCAACAACTATTCCTAAAGCAAAGCGCAACCCAACGTGGACAGACACATCTGAAGTTTGCCTCCTACATCCCTGTGCCTGATTCCAGGTTTTAGCTCAAGATTGCAGCCGGGAGGGATTGCCATAGATGAGCGGGATCTGCAGGGCCTGGAATGGCCTGGATCAAGCAAATAGAGTAGCAGTGGGCTGCGGGCTGCCGGCTGGAGGGCGCATGTGTCGCTGACAAACCTTCAGACCATTGCTTTCTGCCCAGCGACAAGTGGGATCCAGGCCTTGTGTCTATCGACTGTTGACTTTGCTCTATTTATTTACCTTTCTCTCTTCTGGTTCCACACCCTTCCTTTTCCTGTATGCAACCTTGGTTGGCTTCTTGGTTTTTTTTTTTTCTTTTCCAATATCTAGTGTTTTAATTTATTCATTTAAATCCTGTTTGTTTCACAAATTCAGTTTTGACCCCAGCCTAGAAAAGCTGAGACCAGCCTGCTCAACTCCACTCTCACTGTTGCTGTCCCTCTCTCGCTCTTTCCACTTCTCTTTACATCATTACTGTGTGAGTTCATAGCTGCCCATCACAACCCTTCAGTGAAGAAAGCCATCCTTTATTTGTATAATGCTTTCCTTCTTTTCATCGCCATGACAGGGTTTCTAAGGAAAATCATTTAAAAGGAGGATTGTTTTATTTGGCCACAGCTTCAGGAGTGCAGTCTACAGGTGTCTGGCTGCATTGCCTGTGGGATTCGGGTGAGCTAGCACATCACCGGGGAGGGCACGGTAGAGCAGAGCTGTTCATCTCACAGCGGCCAGGAGGCAGACTGAGAGGATGAGCCCACACTAGCAGGCCTCCACCTACTTCTGCTTATCTTCCAGCTGTGCACCTAGCCTGGGGGATGATGCCACCACGCTCAGGGGATGGCCTCCTCTCCGTTACAGTCTGACACACCAACCACCTCTTACTGATGCATTGAAGTATGCTTGACCTGTTTCCCAGGCCTCGCTCCAACCAATCAAGTTGCCTATGGAGATGGGTACCACACTACTGCTGGTTCTTCCCTGTCATCGTCCTTCTGTCCTCCTCATCACTTGCCTGGGTCAGGTCTGGGCTCCACCTCTGACATGTAAAAGTGTTGCTCCTGTCTATAAGCAAAGGTTAAGACTGGATGCCAAGTTCTCCATTCATAGTTTCTCTGAGGATTTTATTAGCGTTTTCCCATGGCATCATTTATACCTTGTGTGAATCAAGTGAGTGCAGGAGCCTGCTGAGGCAAGAAGAGGGCGTCAGATCCCCGGGATCTGGGGGTATAGCCAGCTATTAGTCTCCACCTAGGTCATGTGTTCTTAACCACTAAGGCATCTCTCTACCCCCAGGATCTTAGTGTTGCTGAGGTACTGCTTGAGGCATGTAGATTTTTTTGCGGGGAGGCAGGGGGGTTGTTTTAGCTTTAAGATCAATGGATCCGTTGCCTCATTGCTCAAAGTAGTGACTATTCCTGAGTATCTAGGCTATAACTTGATGTCGCCTATCATACATGTTTTCTTCACAGTATGGTAGGTCCTTTTCATCAGTAGGTACTGGAATTCCGAGTGGTTGGGAGCTTCCGTGTGGGTGCTGGAGACTGAGCCTGAGTCCCGTGAATGAAACAACAGTCTTCCCAATCACGGAGCCAACTCGTCAGCCCTGTGTTGACTTTTATTGTTGAGCTGTAGGAGCTATCTAGATATTTTGTGTATTTACTGATTATCGGGTGTTTTGGAAGTGGGTTTCCACCTTCCGGAGGCCACTCTTTCCACTTTGTACTATGCGATCCACTCAAGCTTTCCATCTGATGCCCTCTACCCACCTACGTGCTTATTTTCCTTTGTGGCTGTGCTTCCGCTGTCCTGTCATAACCGAACACTTGCTAAACCCAGTTCAGGAAACAGCACCTTCCATTCCGTGCACACTGCAGGTTAAAAAAGGAAACAGTGTTAACACTTCTGTGCGCTTGGTGACGGTGCTAACATTCCCCTGCTCTTTGTCAATGATTAATTTATTTTCCATCCAATGTTCTCATTTGCTCTTCGCTGTTAGCTCTTTCTCCCTTTTGTGACACGTGGCTCTTTTATATAAACCTGTGTTGGTTGGTTTCTTTTCTTTAGGTCATAATTGGATGATGCTAGTTCTTTATAAATACACTTTCCCCACTAGGTTTGGGTAGGGCGGAGTTTCAGCATGTCAGCTTACGTGGACCCCTGGGCGAGGCAGTGCGTTGTAGCTTCATCTCCAGAGAAGCCACCAGTGCCAAGTTACTTATAGTTGGAACTCTTTCTGTCTTCCACTTGTGTCAGTAACAGAGGGTTTCCTGCAAATGTGGGCTCTGTCTTCATTGGAGTGCTTTTCTCTGAAGGATTCTCCTCCCCTCACAGATTGCTGATGCCTCGTGTTCTTCCAAATGAGAGGATATTTGAGCCCCTGAGTGCACTATCTTGTTTAGACACCTGTGCTCTGGCAGGCTTGTCCGATGGATGTCCGAGATGCTCTTGTGTTTTCTCCTAGGTTTCAGAGTTGTTTTCCTCGGTCACACCGAGGGTAAAACTTGAATGTTTACATTAAATTTTTGACCTTTAGTTTTATTATTGATCTTATTTTAAGATGTCTTTTTATTACTTTAAATTCTGTGCACGTGTCTGTCTGTGCACAGGAGCATAGGAGCTCTTGAAAGCTAGAGGTGTGGGATCCCCAGAGCTGGGGTTACAAACTGTGGGTTCTGGGAACTACAAAAGCAGTGGTGTGTAGTTCTAACCACTGAGCCGTCTCTCCAGCCCCTCCCATTATCCCATTAGAGTGATTTCCTGGGAAAAAAGTGAAACTGGTCTATACACATGAGAGGCCCAGGTGACTGTACCCACTTTCCATTTTCTGCTCTTTTCTTTTCATCAATGTGACTCTCCTGGTTCCTGAGATACAGGATGAGAGCTGAGAGAACAAGGACCGTGAAGGTCACAGAGCACAGCGGATGGACAGCTGACTCTTCCACCCACCCACTGGTGACAGACTGCTCACCTTCTTCTATGCCTTAACTTTCTTTCCCCTTTTCCTTTCCTTTCCTTTCCTTTCTCCCTTTCTCCCTCTTCCTTCTTCCCTCCCTCCCTCCTTTTTCCTTTTTGTTTTGAGTTGGCATCTCACTTATCATAGCCTGTGAGTGCTATTCACTATGTAACCATAACCAAGAATGTCCTTGGACTCGCGTCTTCCTCTCTCCACCTTCCCCAACCGAGAGCTGGGGTTACACACGCGCACCATCACACACTGTTTGGTATGAGCAAGCAAATCCAGAGCACCGTGCATGCTAGGCAAGCTGTCTTGCCAGCTGAGCTACACCCCCCAGTCCTACCTTATTTACTTAATTATGCAGTGGTCATAATAATCATGGCCAACGTTTCCTCTGGTAGCCACTTTATAAAAGCAGGCATTCTAAGAGCTTTGCATGTGTCAACGAATTTAAAGTTCACCAGCATCATCCTCATTTCACAGAAGAGGAAACAGGCAACACGCGGTTAAATAAGCAGCAGAGTTCATCATCTGGAGCCCCTGGGGCCTGCGTTTTCTGGCACTTTCCCGGAGAGCTGCAGCTACCTCTTGGAGCTGTTGATTAAACTACAGTATATACCAAGCTGTAGGAACAGTGCCTGTGGCAAGGCAGGGCTCCTTCCTTCCTTCCTTCCTTCCTTCCTTTTTTCCTTCCTTCCTTTCTTCCTCTTCCTCTTCCTCATCCTTCTCTGCCTCTTCCTGCAAGCACACCCTGGTGATGACATGCAGGGGAAGGGTGCCTTCAGATAACTTTGGATGATAAATTAAGATGACAAAGGTAGTCTCAAACATTTGAATTTTTTTCCTTCTGATAGAATGTTTACAATGCTGACCCTGGCCTTAGAGATAGAATAAGACAATGACAAGAAAACTGTATTTTTTAATTTTGGTTTTATTTAGGGTTACCAATGTCTTGCTGTCTTAAGGAGCTTACTGCAGAGTGGAAAGGAAGAGGCTGCTTGCAGATCACCACTGGAGAGGTCACCTAAGGTCTCTGACCCAGTTTGTAGATGGAAGTAGGAAAAGCATTGTCTCCACCATCCTCTCGAACTTTCCTAATTGTCTTCTTCAGAATGGTCTATGCCCTGGGGTTATAGAGATAGAACTGGTCCTAACTGTGAGATGTGTGGCCAGCAGTGGTCAGCTGTCTTCCCTGGGAGTCAGGCCCTATGTGCTCACCTCACTCTCACAAGGACTCATGCACTGTGCTCTCCCCATTAGCACATCCAGAGCTTTCTATAGGAAAGGGAGGAGCTGGAGAATGGGCTTGTTGCCTTGATCTTATGTAAACTTATCTTTCACACTCTGAGGAGGAGAGGACAAGGAGAGGGGAAGGGGAGGGGAGGGGAGGGGAGGAAGGAGTAAGCAGGTAGGTGGATAGGGTAAGTAGGGGAGAAGATCCTAATGTCATATTGCCTGCTGGAACTTCTGGTCTGCTTAGCTTTGGTCAAAGGTCTACACAAGAACAATCAAAAGGCCCTGTCACAGTTAACTTATTTGTAAGGCCTAGGAAGCCAATAACTGACACAAAGAGACTGAAACGTAATTAATTCAAAGCTGCAAGCCCTATGCTAGGCAGAATCTAAACTGCTACGAATCTAACAATAAACTAAAACAAACTACTCTAATGCTCATAACCTACATCTATCCCAAGCCCTTGCCAATCTGATCCTTCTCAGGCATCTTCTTTCCACCAACTCCCAACTGTCAACTGTCAACTCCTCCAGGCTCCTCCCACCTCCCATGGAAGTCCCGCCTTCCACTTCCTGTCCTGCCCAGCTGATTGGCTAAACAGCACTTTATTGACAGTTGCTACATCCACTCAAGGCATTCCTCCACAGGGCCCAGCTGACATTGATGAGGTAGAGGATGAGAAAGGAGACAAGGAGAAGAAGAAATGATCTTGTCACATCAAGCTCCCCTTCTAGCCTCTAGGACCTCGATACAGCTACAGACTCCAGACCCTGAACAGTGACTGACCAGCGATGTTGGAATCCATAGTCCGCTTCAGTTTCCAAGTCTGTGTCTGAGCCTACCCACCTCTTGGCATGGCTTCTTAGCATTGAGCCCTCTTTCTGCCAGCCCAGCATGGACTGTTTGCCTTGGCATCGGGCCCCCTTGCTTCTTGTTAACTCTGCAGGACAGTGACTTCCTTAGCCTGTCTGCCATGTCTCATTTCCGGCAGCTGATGTCTTGTTTCACTGCCTTTCCCTAGCAACAGCAAACCCTCCACCAGCCTTTGACTGAAGGCACTCACACCTCCTTTTCTAGAGGCAGAGTGCTGGCTGCCCCTCTGCTACTTGCACACATCAGTCCAAACCATCTAGATCTTTCTCTCTCCCCCCACCCCCCTCTCTCTCTGTCTCTCTCTCTCTCTCTAAGGGAAACAATCTTGGGAGACTTTTCATCCCTAAGAAAGTTCTTCAGGAAAAGTTCAAAGATGGACTGTTGTTTAGAGATCAGTGAAAAGGAGATGGAATTTAAATATTAAGAAGAAAGTGCTTGCCTTCAGGTAAAGCTGACATTTGCATGATAATGAGAGTGGCCAGCCAGATGGGATTGAGAGTCTGACCAGAATCTCAAACCCTGGTGAGGGAAGATCGGTTCACCAGACTTGATGATAGAAATATGCTAATCAGGAGTTGGCGGTGGCTGCTGCCAGCCACATTCACAGATCCTGAGACAAAGAAGTAGGAGAGGTCCCAAACAGGAAGTGATACAGCCTGACATTAAACTTAATTTGGTTTGTTTTCCCATCAGCCACCGGCAGATGTGCAGTTGTGGGAGTCTTTGCAGGAGGCGGGGGAGAGTGCCGCCCTTCTGTCAGAACTGTCTGACATTGTCCTCGCCAGGGCTGCTGTTGTCATTACTGTTATTGTGTCAGGAACAACCGGAGAGAGGGGAAGGGAATTCAGGAATCTGACCCAAATCATCAGTGGAGGATAACTGGAGCATCTTCCAAGGGGAGGAAAATACAGGCTCCAAGGACACACTTTTGTGCCTTGATGGCCAGGGTAGGGTGAGGCGAGTATCTGAGAGATGGGATCAGTAATTGGGAAGATACCTTAACTTGAAAATTGAGTTTCCTGAAAGAGACAAGGTTATGTTAGTCTGACCCAGACTTGAATGTGAATTCTCTTATTTTGAGACAACAAAAGCAGTTTTGTGGAAAGATGAGGGGTGGGGATTGTAAGGAAGGATAGAAAAATCTCAACATGGCTGTAATCTCCTTCCTGGTGCTGAGGCTTCTATAGTCCTCTCCCTCGCCATGAAGGCGAGGAGTGTGGCTCACTTCTTTTTCCTTTCCTTTCCTTTCTTTCTTTTGCTTTTTCGAGACAGGGTTTCTCTATGTAACCCTGGTTGTTCTGGAGTCGCTTTGTAGAGCAGGCTGGCCTTGAACTCACAGAGATCTGCCGCCTGCCTCTGCCTTCCAAGTGCTGGGATTACAGGCGTGTGCGCCACAGTACCTGGCATGTAGCTCACTTCTTACAAGTTTCCACCAGCATCCTCGGCCACATGGCGAAAGCAGAGGCAAAGGTTTTGCAAGGTAACCAAGCTCCTTCAGCTGACCCCCAAATTGAATGTGCGGTGATTTTGTGAGTGACCCTGGCCTAATTAGAACTGTCCTTCAAAAGAAGACGTGGGCTTCTGTAGAGGCAGACACCAAACAACAGCGTGGTGGTGGCCTTAGGATGATGTCTAGGGTTGCAGGAACTTACTCTTTTTCTCTACTGATATAAAGAATAAAAAGGCAGGAAATGCCAGGACTCAGCATTTAGCTAAGTTTTACTGAAAGTGAAAGTATACAACACATAGTCACACACAGCCACACACAGGCAGCCACAGCCACACAGACACACACACACACACACACACACACACACACACACACACACACACACACACACGAATTCCCAAGGGAATATAAAGCGTTGTTTGTTGAATGCGCTCAAATGCTGGGGTGGGCGTCAGGGGTTATGTCTAGAGATGTGATGAAGTTGCCTCTCTCCCTCAGAACTGGCCAGTTGGAATTCCTGCAGGGGATTGGATAATCCAAACAAAGAGAGGGAAGCTGATTTAGTCAGCACAGGAGCCCTTTGATGGTAGATTTCAGTCTCACCAAACAGCTCCCTGGGATGTGGAGAGGAGTCCACTACCAAGACCCAGAAGTCAACCATCTTAAATGTTTAAGTGAAAATTGCATCAGTGAGCATAGGGCCTCTTTGTCCCGTCTGTCTGGCTATAGCAATACCCAGGAGTCCTGATCCTCAGGAGAGTCTGTAGAGACATACCACAACATCAGCACATGAAAAAAGCCAGTTTGCAGAATGAGTGGACCTCTTCCTGCAGGGCCATCTGTAAGGGACAGAGTGTGGCTGAAAAAAAATGGGGTGATATTTAGGTAAGAGAATATTCTTTGTGGATGTCCCACAAAGAATCCTGACAGGGGTCCGGAGCTTTTGAGTCTTGACTTTCAGTTCTTTAGTTCACTTCCCTTCTCAGTTGTGCCTCTGTCTTCCTTCTTAGGCCATCACTATCCATGTGTCCCTGGTCCAATTCTTTGCTCCTGGATTTAAGAATCTGGAGGTCTCCTTTGCATACTCTGGACTCAGATCTATACCTATAACAGGCCCCCCCTCCCCCTTTTAAATTTACTTTGAAGAAGCAAGTTGACTTGAGTCTTATAACTCCAAGGAAATAACTTTTGTTAACGATTGAAAAAACAGCTGGAGGCAGCTCCTTCAGGTGCTAAGCTCCAGATGAACCCAGGCCAATATTTTGACTCTGGCCTTACGACAGCTGGTCAGAAAACACAGCTGAACTGTGTCTGGGCTTCCGGCCACCGAAACTGGGAGGGACCGCATAGCTATCACTTAAAGCTACTAGCATCCATGGTAAATTTGTTACAGGACAATAGAAATCACTGCAGTTTATTCTTTAAATTGCTAATTGGGGGGCTGTGGAGGGAGCTGGAGTGCTTGCCTAGCATTGCATAAAACCCTGGGTTAGACTCCCAGCACCATATAAGCTTGGCATGGTGGCACTTCCATAGGATGCCAGCACTAGGGAGGTGAAGGCAGGGGGATCAGAAGTTCAAAGTTAAGGTAGAGGAGCTTGTTATAACAAGCTCTTGCCTACAATGTAAGAAGCTTGGGTACAACATAAAAACCAGGGGCAGTTGCACAGACCTGAAATGCCAGGACTAGGGGAGGCAGAAGCAGGAATTCACAGTCAGCCTGGGCTACTTAAGACTCTGTCTCAAGAAATAAAACAAAACAAAACAACGTAACTGGAGCAATGCCTGGCGTCAGTTTCTCTGCCGAGAGGGGCAGAGCACTGAGGCTCAGTGAAGCTGGCGTCTCACACACATTTCTGTAGCTAATTTTGTGTTAATCGGTGCTCTTGTCTGTTTGGGGTGTCTTCATCCTGCTGGGTGATTCCTAGGGTGCTGTTTCAGTCAAGTTTCTCTTTCTTTACAGCAGCCCAAGCGACAGTTTGAAGGCAAAGGTCTGTACCCCTGGTTTCACCCATATGCACTCCGCCTCCTGCTGCTCAGTGTCAGTTCAGTTCGATTAGAAGCAATGTTTATTGAACATCTGCTATGCTACAGATTTCCTATTGGGGCAGGGGCAGGGGCAGGGGCAGGAAGTAGGGGTATTGTTAGTGGTGCTGGAATGCAGCCCAGAAATTGAAGTCAAGGTCACGTGGCCACACGTTCATCTCCAAGTTTGTATGATAAATGGCCATCTTCTGTAGTTGCTATTATAGAGGGCAGAGTGGCGAGTGTTTAACAGATTGTATTTGTTGGATGTATGACCTTAGGAAAATTCCCTGTTTGGGCTTAATCTGAAAAAATAAGATTGATAATCATCGTAAGTGCAGCAGGGCCCGAGAGAGGGTTAGTATCCAAAGCATGTGCCTTAGACACACGAGGGCCCGGGTTAAGCCCCATCAGGCACATTAAAGAGCTGAGCACAGTGGCACACAGTTGTAATCCCAAGAAAGGGGTGGCAGGTGGAAACCTGGGGCTTGCAGGTGAGCATCCCAGCCTATTTGATGTATTCCAGGGAGAGACTCTGTTTCAAAAACAGATGATGATGTTCTGAAGGATGGTTCCCGAAGTTGACCTTAGGTCTCCACACCCACGCACACACATGCTTTTGTATCCATGTGCCCATTCATAGCCAGAAACAGGGACATACCCACAAGTTCAATATAGCAGTAATTTAATATAATGGTTTTGAGAATTACAAGCACAAAGGCATGTAAAATCTGGTATATACTAAAATCTCAATGTAAGACTTTTACACATGTGGAGAATGTCCTGTCCATTGGCTAGATCTGGGTAGGGGTTTGAAGTTTACGGCCTGTATTGTCCTTGGCTGGTGCCATAGTTTGAGCGGGACCTCTGGGCCCAAATCTGCCTATCATAATGTTCTTCTTGTAGGTTTCTAGGACCCTCTGGGTCCTTCTACTTTGCTATTCTCCCATGCTTCTCTCATCTAGAGTCCCAATAGGATGTCCTCCCCTCTGTCACAGTTTCCTGGGGTGGAGAGTGGGGTATGACTTTCACATATACTCTGGTGCCTCATATTTGACCATGTCCCCTGGAGGGGGAGACCTGGTGGCACTCAGAGTAAGGATAGCAGGCTACCAAGAAGAGACTTGATACCCTATGAGCATATAAAAGGGGAGGAGGTCCCCCTCAGGCACAGTCATAGGGGAGGGGAGTAAAGGGAAAATGGGAGGGAGGGAAGAATGGGAGGATACAAGGGATGGGATAACCATTGAGATGTAACAAGAATAAATTAATTAAAAAAAGGCAAAAAAAAAAAAGACTTTTACACATGTTACTATTATAGATTTATACTTTTATAATGTACTATATATATTTTGGGATTATATGATATGTTACCATTATTTACTATTTTTGAGCTGGAGACTTATGTAGCTCTGGCTGGCCTCAAACTAGCTATGTAGCTGAGGATAACGTGGACTCCCAATCCTCTTGCCTTTGCCTCCCAAGCACTAAGGTGACAGGCATGCACTTCCACCCCTTGCATTATATGACTTTAAGAGTAAACGTTATTTGTTACTACGACAATATCATCTACTATATATGTCTCTATTGTAACGTGACTTGTGAGGGTAGTGGATTAGGGACGTCTTATAAGACAAGCCTTTTAAATCAAGCCTCAACAATGGCAGCGTCTTGGATGAGGAGGCCCGTAGAAGAAGTTTGGCCGTTGGTCAA
This sequence comes from Acomys minous, assembly GCF_964271855.1. Taxonomy (NCBI): domain Eukaryota; kingdom Metazoa; phylum Chordata; class Mammalia; order Rodentia; family Muridae; genus Acomys; species Acomys minous. Next base: position 10,603,543 of record NC_140495.1, read on the forward strand.
AGGCCTGAAGGTGATGATGAACTGAGTGAGTGGGGCCTTCTGTGGTCTTCCTACTCCACCTTCCTTCCTTCCCTCTCAGCAGCCGCTCTGTATGTTGCAGGTGGATGTGGGTAGAACTGCTCGGGGGTAGCGGAGTGGCGTGGGTGCTGGCTTCACAGCCTCATAGAGGTTGGGTTTTTGTGTGTGTGTGTTTTGTTTTGTTTTGTTTTGTTTCTCTTTCTTTCTGACTGTAAGTGGAATTTGATCCTTGGTGCTTAGTAGGATACCAAGAGTAGGTGGCTGGCTCATGGTTTCAGAGCAGGGCCAGGTCTTCCTACCAAGGAGCTTGTAGATAAGGACAAATGATAATGACCTCTTGACGGGTGGTACTAGAGAGTATTTGTGCCTGTTGTGCTGGGAGGGGGGATAGGTTCAGCACCAGGGAAACGTTGGTGGCCTGAGCTGTCTTTCTCCTATTCTGGAGCTTTGTCCTACTTGTCATTTCTGATTAAACTGTCATTCGCAGCTAACAAAGTCATCATGACCAGCAAGAGACCACTGGAGTACTCTCCCTTGGACGACAGCAAGCTGGCACCAAACTGCTTGTTCATGCAGCCGTTCTCTCTCTGTGGTTCCAACCGTTATTAATAATGATGATCATGGTCATTAGGCCCAGGAAGAAAATAATGATGAAACAGTTCTAATTAGGCATTATAACGACAACACGTTCTTATCATCATGTTGTCGAGTATTAATTATAATCATTAGAACCACTGTAACAATACAAACTTCTGCTTGAGTTTGTCTTCCGTGTGATCAAAGCATTTAAAGAAGCGATCTTGATAGTTCTGGTGACATTCTGTCAAGGGGAGGGCCGCGTTCAGATCTTGGCTCTGGGTTGTCTCTGTGGGGGGGGGGAGCGGTGAGGGGAGAGGGTTGGAGGGGAGGGAATGTGACACTGAACTTCAGAGGAACAAAGCAAAATACAGCAAAACAAGCAGTGGATAAATATACACACACACATCACATGACAGTGAATTCAGTGTGGCCCGAGGTCGGGAAAGAAGACTCCAGAAAGCTCAAATGTCATTTTTTTCCCTTGGCTACTTTCCAGCTATGTGAAACTGAGAATTTTTTTCTCCTCCCATTTCTGAATATAATGATTAATAGTCATTTCTTTTCTTCTTGTGTGTGTATGTGTGTGTGTGTGTGTGTGTGTGTGTGTGTGTGTGTGCATGTGTGTGTGTGTGCACGTGCACATGCGTTCACACATGTGCATGGTTTTTCTTGGGCATTATCCATCTTGCTTTTTGTTGAGACGAGGCCTCTCCCTGGCCTAGAACTCACCAAGTGGGACAGTCTGGCTGGCCGACAAGCCCCAGGGACCTGCCTATCTCCACCTCTGTAGCGCTGGGATTTCAAGCACGCGCTGCTATGCCCAACTTTCTAATTGGACCCAGCGTCCTCACTTTTCTGTCCTGCTCGTGGGGCAGCCAATGGTACTGATTCTGAGTAGGACTCATCTTCTCAGTTAGGGACAGTCCCGTCTTCCTGCTTCCCCCTTCCCTTTTGGTGGGAAGCACCAGCTTAGTGTTTCCTATGGTCATGTCTTGGGCTGAGAATTTTGGGAAGAACCAGGAAATTATTGACCCCCAGCTCTGGGAACAGAGCTGTTTGTGTTTAATGAAGCAGTTGAATGAATGAAGGGGTAGAAGGAGATTTCACAGAAATCTGTATATAACTTACCGCTAAGGAAGGTTTTTCATAGGTTTATTAATTTCAGGTACATAAGTAGGCCTCTGAACTGCCTGTAGTCAGATACGGTCTGCTGGTCACCTCCATCAGCTGCTTCCTGTGAGTTCTCTCTCCCTGTGTCTGTGAGATCTCTCCTTGCAGCTCTGGGCAGGAATTGGAGAAGCAGCTTGTCAGGGAGGCATTCGTGGGATGAAGGCTTAGCCATCCATCCCCATTGCCGTTCATAGCTGGGCTCTGGCCTTCGGCCTCAGCCTCTATGGCAACTGCAATACTCTACAGGGGGATCGTCTCCTGCTGTCCATGTGCCTTGGACCCCAGTTTGCATCTAAGAGTGACCTCCTGGTAACCCCAATGGGATGACCTTCAGATCTAGCCCACTATTAAAATATGAGTGGAGCGTTAATTAATGGACATTTTGTCTCTCAGTGACAAGTCCTGGATTTTATTCCCCAGGGTCCTGTAAATAGGAATGGTGGATATTTGTAAACCCAGCACTTGGTCGGCTAAGACAGGATGATCAGAAGTTTAAGGTCCTTATCACCTACACAGGGAACTGTGAGACTAACCTGGTGTATATGAGATTCCGTCTCAAAAACAAATCAAAAAAGGTTCTAGTAGTGAAGTTTGTCATCTGGCCTCTGACGCCGGAAGCCTCGCTTGTCCTTGTCTAGGCCAGAAGCTTTTGTAGGGTATTCACAGCTGAAGGCTCTTTCCAGATCTCTGTGGCGTTGTCCGTGCACCGGCTTCTCCTCCAGCAGAGCCTGGAAGTGTCATATGTAAGAGACAGCACAGCCCGAGTCTTCCTGGACCAGCAGCAATCTGCGCCATGTGGTCTTGTCTTTATGAGAAGCTGGCCTTCTTCATGCCAGGTCCTTAAGTTCCGGGGACAAGTTAGTGTGTCATTTTGACTTCTGTTGGACATAGACCAACATCCCGCCAGGCCGGATGTGGGTGAGCTGAGCGCTCAGGGGAGGCGGAAGTTCCGTACTTGGTGGGACCGCATTTCTGCTGTCATCAGGCCTCTCTTGCTCTCTGTCCAGAGGCTCTCAGCCCTCATTGACTTCTTAGATGCCACTCACCGATGACGATGGGGGAAGTTTGAAGGGTCAAGTTCAGGGACATCCTGGCCTCCACCTGTCCTTGTGTGTCTGTGAACGTGTGCACTCACACACATGTATATGAAGGTGTATCTGGAGGACAGAGGCCGATGTCACGTGTCCCGTTCAGTTGGTGTCCTCTTCAGTTGGTGTCCCCTTCAGTTGCTTCTCCAGTTTATTTTTTGAGACAAAGTCTGAGCCCGAGGCTCATTGACTGGCTTGGGCTGGTTGGTCAGTGGTCTGCACTGTTTCTGCTTCCCAGTGCTGGGACTATAGGCATGTCTCTACGCCCGGCTCTGCAGAGCCCAGCTGTTCACTCATGTTTCTGCTGGACTCAGTGCCACCCTATGCTGGTGGCACTGATATGTGAGTGACCCTCTTGTCCTGTCCCTGGTCTTTGTCTACAGGCTTGGCAGAGGAGGCAGAGGAACTGAGGGGAGGCACACCTCACTGGGCTAAGGCATCACAAAAGGCCGTAATTTCAGGCTAGCAAGCACTTCGCAGGCTCCTATCCTGCCAAATTTGTGTATTGGGAGCATCTTGAGCAAAATGTCAGGGAAAGCATCTCATGGAGTCCTGCTGACCAGAAGCCCGGGCTGCTGAGGCTGCCATCTGCCCGCAGCCTCTCCTCGGTAATTACACAAGTCTCTCAAGGCCTGGAACAAGCTGGATGCCAGCACACTTCCCTCCTCTAGGAGAGCCATGCCTCTTTCCTCTGCTTGTCTGGAACAACCCATATTTATGGTCCCCAGGTGTGAGAGAGGTATGAAGAAGGAGATGGCAGCATTTGGTGAGATAAACGCACAGAGACTTGGTTGGGGGATGTGGGAAGGGGGAGCTGGAGAGGAAGGAGGGGGAGACCCAGTGCTATAAAGGGCATGTGCGCTCATTTTTGCAATCCTTAATTAAACCATAGGCTGGAAAAGTTCCATTATAATCACTGCCTGGCTTTCTGAGTTCAGACATTTATTGTTTTCATTTTTGTTTTTTGTTTTTTTTTAAATTATTATTAGTGTTAACTGCTTGAAAGCATTTTATTTCTTTGATTACTAATTTATACCAAGAAGAGGAAAGGTGACTGCTAGTTTTTAGAAAGAAAATATTTTCAACGTTTGTTGACAACAGAATATTGATACAACCCTTCCCCGCCTCTTTTTGTTCCTTTAGGGGGTGGATGGACGGAAGTTGGGTAAGGTAAGGCTCTTATGTAATTTTCATTTGGCCATCATGTGAGGCCTCATCAGAACCTGTTGTCAATGAGGGGATGCCTCCATCTCCCTCTTTGAGTCTGAGCTATGCAGGGCTGTGGTGGTTCATCTTCGCTATCAACTTGACTAGATTTGCAGTCACCTAGGAGATACACTTCCAGGTGTGTCTGCGATGGTGTTTAAAGGGACATCTAACTGAAGAAGGAAGATCTGCCCTGAGGGTGGGTGGCCCCATCACATGGCCTGAGGTCTTAGCGTGGATACAAAGGCGAAATGGAGCTGAGCACCAGCGTGCGCCTCCCTCTGCTTCCTGCCTGTGGCCCACTGCCTTGTGTCCTGCCTCCACACTCCTCCCTCCCTCCCTATAACCATTCTTGCCTTCACGGTGTCCCTGACAGGATGGCCAGTACCTTTAAAGGAAATCCTGTGTTCCTCAAGTTGCTTTTGTCTGAGATCACTCATAGTGATAAATAACTGACACAAGTATGTTACCTGCCCCACATGTTTCTAATCATTTCTATCAAGCTACCTCCCATCCATAATCCCAAATACTTGCTAATGTTCTTCATCTGGGTTGGATTCTCCATCCACACCGGCCATGTGCTTCTCTTCCATCTAACCCATGGTGGTCTTCTTTCTCCTCTTGGGTCTTTCTCCTTCCTCCTCATCGGTCTTTTCTTCTTCCTCCTCGTGGCAGTCTTTTTTTTTTCTTCCCAGGATTCCTTTCTCTCTCTCTAAGCCCTGGAAATTTAGCCACACCTCTCTCATTTGCCCTGCCCAGGTGGGATGGCTTTTTATTAGTCAGCATTAAAATACATCAGACCATCCACCCAATACTTATTCACATTCTCCAACTCCTACTGGAGTCATCCCCTTTCCATACCCACCCAACTTTGTGTTCTTAAAAAAATAAAGTCCAACTTGCTTTGCTCATATAGTCTTGGATGTACGTCCATGCACGGGAGGGGGGCATTGTCTACTTATTAGGTGTTTAACTCATAGGGAAAACTGACTCTCCCCTTCACAGAAACGATCAGTTTCCAATAGCTCCTTAGCTAAAGGCGGGACTTCATGCCCACCTCCCTCCCTCATGCTGAGATCTGGCCAAACTTGTGCTTGCTCAGGTCTTGCAAATATTGTCATAGCCACTGAGCGCCCATGTGCACAGCTGCCCTGATGTTTCCCGGGAGACACCGCTCACTTGTACTCATCCAGGACCTCTTGCTCGTACACTGCTTTTTGCCCATTCTTCCACGTGATCTCCAAGTATTGGGAGGTGGGAGCTTTTCATTTAGGGCTGGTAATTCCACACTCTCACACTGTCTGAATCTTGGCCCATTGTGAGGTGAGACACATGGGTCATGTCCAGAAATGAGTGCAATTCTGAGTCTTCAGTACCAAAGACAGGACTTTTACTTGTTCCTTCCAGCTGCCCCGGATACAGGCATTGCTTCGAGTGGCTTCATTTCAGATTCTCTTGTCATGCTCATGAACTCTGGGTATCTCCACAAGTGAGGTAATGTAGCTAACCAGGAGACGAATAAGGCAGAGTGAACAGAGCAGATGACAGCAGTGTGCGCTTGCAGTTTGATAGCGTGTCTTAAAGAGGTTGAGTTTGTGTTCTCTTGCTCAGAACATGTCTGAAGAAATCCAAAGCTTGTGATCCATTGTAAGACCCAGTTTTTGTGGATGCTTGAAATTAATCCATGTAACGACAATTAGTCCACCAACCAGTCCAGCTGGTCAGTTATTGGGGGATCGAGGGGGGTCGCAACCTGTACATAAAGACATGGGCGGGAGAGAGACAGTAGCTCAAGCGAACAATTGCTTGTCAAGAGCTCGTTTATTAAAGGTAAGGGCAGGCTTTTTAAAACCTGCTTTAGTGAGGGCGGGGGTACGCAAGGAGAGTAGTGGAAAAGTACAAAATCTTCTGGGTTGAGCCCCGGGAACATTAGCAAGGGGAGGGGTCTTTCAGGTGAGACAAAGCAGGATGTCTCTGTGAATATCTTAGGATCAGATCGCTGTCTTCTCAGGGCTAAGCCGGATGCCTTGCATACCTAATGAGTGGCCCAGCAGGATGTTGGCTGCAAATACTGAATGGGTGGGAGTCGGCCTCAGGCCTTTTGGTCCCTGGCATATTCATCCCTTTTGTTTACTTTGGCCTGAGGGAGACCTTACAGCCCAGCGAATGACCTTTAGGAGGTCACCAGTCATTGTTACAGGATGGCGGTATATTTAAGAATCACTAATGTCCAATGTTTCAGGACAACAGTTATTCTGGACCGGCCAAATTCCCAAGGAGAGGGGGCCTCGCGATGGCCTGAGCCTGCTAGAGGATCGAAGCTCAATCTTACCACGCCTATGGTCTGTCCTCCCACCAAGGACCGACCGACGTCTGATAACCGAGACTTATTCGATCGCTCCGTCTCTGACTTACCAGGCACTATCGCGGGTCAGGTCAAGGTGGGCTCAGGCCAAAAGATATAGGGGAGGGCTTGCACAGGTTTACCAAAGGCACCGAGGGCACAACCAGGCTCACCATCCAGCATTCTGCATCCTCGGGAACTGCAAAGGCCGCCCATAGGAACTGCAAAGGCCGCCCGTAGTTAACCGACTGAGGCGTAGGTGAAATCTCCTGGATGGAAATAGAAGTCTCATTTGAGTCCTCAGTCTCCAGGCTGCGGTAGTGAACCTGGATATTCTTGGTGGCAGCTTCAACCTGACTTTTAACAAACCCTGTAAGACGGTTTAAAGTCCATGGGCCAAAGGATAATAGAAGGAGAACACCAACGAGGGGCCCGAGCAGGGTGGGGAGAAGAGTAGTAAGCCAGGGGGAGGCAAGGTTAGGGTTGGGGAAATTCCCCCTTTCAGAAAATTTAAAAATGAGTCGGGGTCATGAATAGTAAAACGGGGAAGAAGAATAACAAGGACACACCAGTCTTTGGAGGAAAGGAAGGTAGGGGCATAGACGATCGAGGTTAAACCAGAGGAACAAGCAAAATGGGTGTTATTTGGCGCGAGAATGTAGGGGAGGGAGAGGTCGGGAATGACAGTCTGGGCGCGAACGTCGCTGAGGGGAAGAGGTTGGGGGAGGGAGCATATGGGGACCCAGGAGGCAAGTACCTATGCCGGAAACAGGCTGGAGGGTAATGCGATTGTCGGGAGCTAAGCCGGTGAGGGTGGGGTAACATTAGTAAAGAGCAAGGTGGAAAGAAGAGCAATACCCTCGTAAAAGGGCGGGGAGGGGGAGAAACACATCCAACATTCAGGAAATGACAAGGAGGAGTCATTCATTTTTTTTTTTTTTTTTTTTTTTTTTAAGGCCCATATGGAGGCATTTGTCAACTGGGGAATGACATCAGCCGAACTGGGGGGGGGGGCCCACGGGGAGGGTAGGTCGGAAGGGAGGGGGTGGGAGGGGAGGGAGGCATGGGGGTGGCGGGTTTAGGCGGGGGGGGGGGGGGGCGGGTCAGGAGCAGGAACGGGAACAGGATGATGGAAAATATGATTAGGCCCAACCACTGCAGCGCCCTTACTGGGTACCTTCTTTCAGGAGGTGTAACCTGAACGTAAGTTCAAAATCGTACTCTGATTTATAAACACGGAGGCCCCATTCAAATCCACGACCCGTCCAAATGGCACGTTTACCGGGCTCAGTGAAGCGATGGTCAGGGGGTTGCACCAGCCATTGGTGACTGAACGAGCTACATTGCAAAGGTCTTTAAGGGTCCCAAGAAGAGGATGGCTTCCAGTACGTGTCGCCAGTGGTCTCACACCCCCAAGAGGCACAGTAAAAATCTTGGGCCCCACCACAGCGATGAGAGGGTCCCGGGAAAACATAGAGCCCTCCGGCCCAAGCAATCCCATCTTGGTGTAAGGTTTTGTGGAGCATGATGCGCTCCAGGTCATTACAGCAGCCGGGACTGGGACCACCAACCGAGCGAGAGAAAAAAAATGTCTTCCACGCCCCAAGAAGAGGGGCCTCCCAGGGCCAGGGCACAGAGGTCAACCTGTAAATCGAGCCACTGGGGATTAATGCCCTGAGAGGAGGAGGAACTAACAATATCTCCCGCTTGGTTAATAATGACCCAGATAAAATTATAGATTGTATAAGGCTGAGGTTGGCGCAGAAATGCGGCGAGAATCACTTCAGGGAGGCAGAGGCAAAGGAGCGACGTGGTGAGTAGCAACGTGATGCATCGGCGGTATCTTTTTTTATCCTAAAAAAGAGCACAATTACATCTTTTCCTCAGGGGAGTTCCCTGGGAGAGGGGGGTTAAAAGGTTTGACTAGGCGCTCAGGTAACCAGCGCGCATTTTGTTCTTTCTGATCATAAATGCAGGCATGACCTTTGCCCCAAATAAGGACTGGGTCGGGTCCATGCCATCGGTGGGTCAGTGGATCCTTCCACAGAGCCTTGGCATAGGTGGAGGAGGTGGAGGAGTGCCAAAGGCGATCGGCCGCCGAATGGCCAAGATCATCCTTTTGTAGAAAATTTAGGATGAACAATGCATGATTGAGAAGCAGGCGAGGCCCTGCTGTAGAGGGATATAGGATTCCTTTGGAAAACTGTAATTTATTAAGCATTGTTTTAAGTGTCTGATGGGCCCTCTCGACAATTCCTTGTCCTTGGGGATTGTAAGGTATCCCCGTAACATGTTTAATCTGCAGTTGGGCACAAAAGGACTTGAAGGCAGAGCTTGTATACCCAGGGCCGTTATCAGTCTTTAAGGTATAGGGTTTGGGGGCAACAGTAAGGCAATACAAAACATGATCAATAACATCTCTAGTAGCCTCTCCAGCGTGCGGAGAGGCGCAAATAAATCCACTAAAAGTATCTATAGACACATGAATATACTTAAGTTTCTTAAAAGAGGAGAAATGAGTAACATCCATTTGCCAGACCTGTCCAGGCATGAGGCCACGAGGGTTGACTCCCGTATGTGGCTCGGGAAGAAAGGTGACACATGCCTGGCATTCTTTAACAATAGCCCGGGCTTGTTCCCGAGTGATGGAGAACATGTGGCGGAGGCTTTGGGAATTAAGGTGGTGGAGGGCTTGAGCCTCCCTGGCCATAGCAACGGTGTCGCTGGCGGATGGAACGGCCAGCCCTGAAAGCAGGGGGCGCGTGGCTGAGTCCACCTGGGCATTAAGTGTAGTCAGAGGCCCTGGCAGGGTAGAGTGAGCACGAATATGACCAACGAAAAAAGGCTGAGAGCGCAAAAGAATAAGCTGTTGGATACGGGAGAAGAGAGGGGAGGCATTAGTAGCAGGCTTAATACGAGGAACCGTCTCGAGGAGTGGAACAGAGGACGCGACATAGGCACTATCAGTATATAGATTAAAGGGAGTATGGGGAAGCAATGTAAAGGCGTGTGCGACAGCTTCCAGCTCAACAAGCTGAGCAGAGGTATGGGGGGTTTGTTTTTGCAGGATAGCTCCGTCCACAGAGAGGGCAGCAACCCCGGTAGAGGAGCCATCAGTAAAAACCAGGGAAGCTTGGGGGAGGGGTCTGCGAAAGGCTGGGTAGGGTCAGGAGCCGTTCCACCACCTTTCTGTTCTCCCTCCGAACCTGAGGAATCATGCTCGCTATCAGAAGCCGGATCTCCTGGCGTTGCCAGATCCAAATGGCGGTCTTGTCCCCAGGTCTGTAAGTTCGAAAGCAGCCAGGCTGGGGCGCGGGGTCTCTGGAAATGGAGCCCCCGTGGGGACCTGTATCGGCCACAACCTGTCCTGGGATGGTATCCGAAGAGCTGGTCTAGGCCCTTGGGGACTTGAGCCATTGGGCCGGCCCACGCTGCATCCCACCTTCTTCCCCTTCCTACAGTAAGGAATCTCAGGATGCCCCAGGGACCGCCGCCTGGGACCCTCTACCTAGGGCCCCGTGTCTGGCCGGGACGCCAGACTCGGGCATTTTGTAAAAAGTGCTGGAGTTGAGGCCAGCAGAAAACTGAACGGCGGGAGCTAGCCAAAGCAAGGCCTTCAGTGCCAACCGCGAGAATAATGAGCTGATACTCGGTGAAAAATGAAGATTGTGAATGTTGGGCTTCAAAATCTGTAAATGATGAGAGGCATAGTGGTCCACACCTTTAATCCCAGCACTCGAGAGGCAGAGGCAGGTGGCTCTCCCAAAGCAGCGCCTGAATCAGTGGCCTCAGTTTTTGCCCCGCTCAGGGCGGGCTGGCTCTGGGAACGGGTGACAGGGAAAATAAACAGGGCTGTGGAGGAAAGGCGCGTTGTTAAAAGTGAAAGCCGTTGTTGAAGTTGAAGAATCTTCGTCGCATGGGAGATCTGGTGTTGGAGATGAGCCTCCGTCTGGCAAAAGCAGTTTGGGAGGGAACAAGGTGGCGGGAGCCGGGAGGCAGGGTAGGGCTTAGTAAGGGGAGGGGGAAGAGTGAGCAAGGTAGAGGAGGGAAAGGTTGGCGCCGCGCGGAGGAGGCCATCATCGGAATGATGTCGAGCAGCCTCCTCCTCAAGGGTGGCAGCAGCATCCGGATCCAAGGGCTCATCTGGGGCCTGAGAAAGGAAAATGGCGGAATGGCGGGAGGCGCGTGAAGGGCCGACCGACGGAGGGGGGGGAACAGGAGAGGCTGGCGGACCAGACCGGACAGAGGGTGTCCTTTTTGGGGGAAAAACAGGGGCACAAAGTGGTGAACACCCGCGTTCCATAGCGGAAATGGGGTCCTCATAGGTGGGAGGAAGCGACGGATAAAGACGGTGGGGGTCTGTGGAAGAATCAGAAACGGGCGCAGGGGAAAGATTTTTTAAGGGCTCCGAGGATGTAGGAGGAACAGGATCGGGGGGCATGTCAATGAACGTAAGAGAGGAACCCTGCAGAGAGGAACAGGAAGGAACACGAGAAGGAGGGAGAGATTCGCGCAGGCAGAGTTCAGCCACGGAGAGGAGCTGCCTCTGTCCGCTTTCGTTTTCGCTGGACTCAATTATGTCCCGTATAAGGCCCCAATAAGAAAAAATACTGTTCGACACCGCTGTATTACCATCTTTTTTAATAAGTGCATTGAGCTCACGCCCCACCTTCTGCCACTTTTCAGAATGAATAGTAGGTCCATCAATCATGAACCAGGGACAGGTCTGGTCAATAAAAACAAAAAACTCAATCAAATGTTTCTTTTTTACCCTAATACCTCTCTCTCTGAGTACGTCCTTTAAGCCTTTTATGAACTTTGCTTCCTTGGACAGCGAATGGCCCATTCTTGAGATATGCGAACGGATGACTCACCTAATGACGAAGCCGGCCGGGCGAGCTCGGCTGGTCATGAAAACTCCTGTGGACCGGTCCCTTAATCCGTTCGGGGAGAAACCCGCACCTCGAGTCCCTTCGTGGTCGCCAGATGAAATTAATCCATGTAACGATAATTAGTCCACCAACCAGTCCAGCTGGTCAGTTATTGGGGGATCGAGGGGGGTCGCAACCTGTACATAAAGACATGGGCGGGAGAGAGACAGTAGCTCAAGCGAACAATTGCTTGTCAAGAGCTCGTTTATTAAAGGTAAGGGCAGGCTTTTTAAAACCTGCTTTAGTGAGGGCGGGGGTACGCAAGGAGAGTAGTGGAAAAGTACAAAATCTTCTGGGTTGAGCCCCGGGAACATTAGCAAGGGGAGGGGTCTTTCAGGTGAGACAAAGCAGGATGTCTCTGTGAATATCTTAGGATCAGATCGCTGTCTTCTCAGGGCTAAGCCGGATGCCTTGCATACCTAATGAGTGGCCCAGCAGGATGTTGGCTGCAAATACTGAATGGGTGGGAGTCGGCCTCAGGCCTTTTGGTCCCTGGCAGATGCTCAAGTGATAACATCTAATTATTTTATAGATGCATATATGGTGGCAAAATAGCTTTTGGCTCATTTTGACTTCTCTTCTATTTTCAGCTAGATAGAATGAATTCAGTTTCTTGTTGATCTTTCTCTTTTATGTCTGCATAAAGACTTGATTGACAAGTCATGTGTCTGCAACAGCAGAGAAGTAGATGGCTGCCAGTGTGCATGGTGATGGGTGACTATCAACACGCTTTAAGAAGTATTTATAGGAACTTAGTCTGTTGTGTATCAAGAACGCTACACATGAAGCGGTGCAAAATTGTCAAGGATCAATAATTTGGTTCATAAAAAGCAAGCATGTTATGTTTAATACCACATCCTGTGTGACACTATTCCTGGGAGATATGAACAAATGTCTACTCAACCAAGATTGAGACCAGATGACAGACAATTACATTACCGAAGTCCACCTTGGTGAACCAATGTGTTTTATTGAGGTTACTTATAGCAGTATGGGTCAGGGCTTACAGGAGCAGAAATGACTCAAAGACAACTTACCAAAATCTCACTGTATCATGGGTGTCAGCTCAAGAAAGTTGGAACTCTGGAGTTCACTCATGACTTTCAGGCAGTTCAACAGGTCAGAAAGTGTTTTCCCCAAGCATATGAGTTTGTTTGAGCCTCTTCTAGGCAGTTTGGTTAGTCAGAGAATATCTTTCAGCAGCCCTTACTGCTTATATAAGTTTGGGAAGGGAAAGATATACTGAATCTGTTTGGTTTCAGAGACTTCCTAAAGCTGGTAAATTGTTTATTTCCTGATATTAGTGAACTCCCTGCAGGTGGGATGTTTCACCTACTTTCAGAACATCCTGTGCCTTAAGTAGCTTCCTTCCATGATACTTGGCTTTATCTTAGAGGAAATTGCTACACACTACAAGTGACAGCTTAATGATGGTTTTAGAAATGATATTTATCAGGTATTAAATGAAGGAGAATTGTAATCATAGGGCATGCGCCCTGGAAATTGATAGGTGAGTATTAAAATACAAAAAGCCATTGGGAGGTATCAATTTATCTTTAAGTTAGAAATATTACAAAATTCCATGAAAGAAATCTAAATAAAACAAAAACATCAACAGAATTTATTTTTTAAAATACCTTCTTTTTAGCCTTGTGTTTCTATAAAGCATATAGATTAAGCATTAGGTTGAACAAATTGTACTTGTTTTGGGTTAGAAATGGTTGTGAATAATCAATTTTACGTGGTCTACCTTATAAGTCTTATTTCTGTCTGACTGAGGGAGAAGTGGAATTGAAACCTGAGACAATGACTGATTGGAGAAAAATGAAGGGAGGGGGGCTCTATGTAGCCTTTCTGATCCCCAATCCAATTTCTTTCTGTGTTTGTCTTCTTTGTAATTCTAGCTCCGATGATTCTGTGAAGCAATTTTGGAGAATTGGCCTGGAGCCTGCTTGATTTTTACCCTCTCAACAGATAGAGTCTAGATATGCATTCTCTTCTGAACGCAGACAGGCTTATAACTGTTTTGACAAATCAAATATAATGGGATGAAGCCATATAAATTCCAAGGGTAGGCCATGAGAGGCCTTGTGGGTTCTGCTTGGTTCTCTTAGGATGCTCACTGTTAGGAATCCCAGTCAACATGCTGCAGGAGGACCGAACCGTACACAGATGTTCCAGGCCACAGTAGTAGAGGAGCCATCTTGGCCCAAACTCCAGGTGTGGATGTGCAGGAGCACCCTTCCCCCACCCCAGCCATCTGAGACGCTCTCACTGTGTTTAACATGGTGGGAAGAGACAAGCCACTCCTGCCGCACTCTGCTCATGTTCCTGACCCACAGCATTCATGCTCGTAATAAAGTGGTTGCCACTGATTTGTGGGGGGCGGGGCTTGTTATCCTGTGCGTGGTAACTGGAATAATGAGAAATACATACTCCTTGTTTGGGATGTGAGGCTTTCTATTCAGTTATAGGGCACCCCAAAGTTGTGAGCTCCAGCCTGCCACCCTTCCTGTATTTTGCAAATTACTGTTAAAACCAGCAGGTGTAGGCTTTTCTTGACATTATTTGTTGGAGCAGCCTGGATCCTTTTCACAGGACAGTAGCAATGTTGCTCATGGCGAGATACAGGAGCTTGTCGTTTCCTGAGCTGGTTAGAGCGTCTTGACTAAAGAGTGGTCCTCTGACAGGGAAGGTCATCATCCTTTGTGACTAAGCGCGCAGCTCTGCATGCCCATGGAATGAGAAAAGTAAAACCAGAGGCTGGCCACCTAGCCAGCCACATCAGCTGAATTGACCCATGTGGCCAATGGCGCGACAGATGTGATGCTGCAGGCAGATCATCTTCACATCTAGAGTTTGAAATTTCTGCATGAGGAACGAGGAGAAGGGTTAAGGAGCTCCCTTCTTTGCTGTGGTTGGGTCTTCTTCTGCTTATGTTCTAGCTCCTTGGCATGTTCTATAGCATTAGACATGGGCAAGATGAGATCTTGGAAGTGTGAAGGGCAGGTAGAGGCTGGGAGCTGTGTTACGTATCTAGGTGAGTTATTGCCCTAGTCCCATCGCTCACTTGCTTTGATTTCTGGGACATTACTGTACCCTTTCCTCTTTCTAGGCATCACACACAGGGATATAAGATGCAAGTAGAAAGTGAAAGACATGTACTACAAACAGTTGTTGGATTCTACTTCTGCTTAAGATCATTTTTAATGTCATATGAAATGATCCGGAGAAAATGATGTTCACTGGAATTCTCCCAAGAAAGAAGAAAACTACCTTTAGAGGATGCATTAAAAAAAAAAAAAAGGCTAGGTGGTGGTGCATGCTTTTAATCCCAACACTGGGGAAGCAGAGGCAGGGAGATCTCTATGAATTCCAGGCCAGCTTGGTCTACAGAGCAAGTTCCAGGACAGCCAAGGATATACAGACTAATCCTATCTCAAAAAGAAAACAAACAAACAAACAAACAAGCAAGCAAACAAGCCAGACAAACAGACAAGCAAACAAACACAAGCATTTATGGGGCATAGAGAGACTGCTCAGAGGTTAAAATCACTTGCTACTCTTGCAGAGGGTTTAGGTTCAGTTCTCAGGAACCACATGGTAGCTCATAACCATCTTTAACTCCAATCCCAGGGGATCTGATGTTCTCTTCTGGCCTCCGGGGGAACTGCATGCTTATGATGCGCATGCGTAAACACAGGAAAAGGCTCATGAAATAAAAACACAAACAAAGCTTTGAAAATCATCATGTACATTTATTTTGATGTGCACGTGCTGCAATATGAAGAGATCAGAGAATGAGTTCTCTTACTGAATGAGTTCTCTCCATCTTCCATGTGGGGTCTGGGGGATCTAACCCACGTCTTCAGGCTTGGCAGCAAGTGCCCTTTACCTGCTAAGTCATCTCACAGCCGCCCCCTTCCCCAGGGGCTGGACTGTGGTCATTAAGGAGTGAGGCTATATCCTCAGGTGGGTGACACAGGATGATTCTGTTGTGGCTCCAGAAATATGTAGAATAATTCTGAGAGCATTCAGACTCTTTCTCTGTGTCCCCATGTCTTTAGGGAGCTACTCTGGAGCCCAAGATATTTCAATTGAATGGGGGTGGGATTTTCCTATGGAAGCCTATGAGGGTCTGAAAGCACCAGGGCCCCAGAGCTGAGGATGCAGAGGCAAGAGATGCAGGAAGAAAGGGAAATGAATGCTTGAGTTCATGGGTGTTGGGAGGGCATCTGACTCTTACCACTGAGGAAAGTAGTGCTGGGGGAGTTGAAGTGAGTCACTGAACGGCAGCCCATCTCAGGACTAGACTTTTCCTTCCTCCTCCTTGCCTTTCCCCACCTCTTCCTCTTAAAACAAACAAACAAACAACAATAACAACAAAAAGACACCCTAAAACAAACGAGGAGTGACTGATTTAGCTAAATAACTACAAAACCCACTGAGCTCAGGCTTTGACTTCTTAGCTAAGTTAAACCATCTTTTAGCCTGTGAGCGGTTCTATTACTTAGTCAAATTTTCAGAGATTTTGCTCACAAATCCTGGTACTTTCCACAGAAATAACATCATTGGCAGGAAGGATTGATGAAATAAAAATTAATGCAAAAATGTATTTGTTTGCTTAGAATACAATTTCTTTTTATACTGACCCAATTTCTCCTTAGAACTTGGGTTTGCAACTGTCTGAAAGACAACATTATTATTTCACCTTGTATGATTTTTTTTTCTGTTCCAGGAAACAAGCTATATGTCAAACCCTAGAGTTTGCTTGCAAACTTTGGCAAGGAGTATATTCAATCAGAACTAGAAAACAGATCTCAAGTGGACTGAGCCAATAGATAAATAATGTAATAAATACCAACGACTGGGCAAGGCCTTTGTTTCCTCTTATGCTTAGTTATATAGATTCAATGGTTTGTCACTTTTCCTTAAAATGTATTGTTTATCTATACATGTGTGTATGTGTGTCTGTGTATTTGCCAGGGTTTTTGTGTACTGTGTGCACAGAGTCCAGAAGATGGCGCCAGATCCCATGAAACTATAGCTGTAGGTGGTTGTTGGCCAGATCAGTGCTGGAAATTGACCTGGAACTGATCTGGGGTCCTCTGCAAGAGCAGTAGTACCTTTGAGTGTGGAGCCACCTCTCCGGCCTGCATTTCTCACCACGGTTATGGTTATAACATCTAGATGCTGACTTTGCATGTAACATGTAAACATCCTTAAAGGAACAATAACGGAAAGTCTCCACGATCTACAGTGAAGACTACCCAGCATTTGGGAG
Organism: Acomys minous; assembly: GCF_964271855.1. NCBI lineage: Eukaryota > Metazoa > Chordata > Mammalia > Rodentia > Muridae > Acomys > Acomys minous. Next base: position 10,620,163 of record NC_140495.1, read on the forward strand.
GTGATTATGTTGAGCGAAAGAAAATGAGCATGTCTGAATACTCATTAAGCGCCAATACTTAAGTATGCATTGTCTTTCTAATGGCTTGTGATAATCTTGAGATGCGAGTGTTACTATATTCACAGATGAGGTCATAAGGGTAAGATAGGAAATACAAATGGTGCCGGTGCCGATGTTTTTTTTTTTTTTTTTTTTGAGACAAAGTCTCACTGTGTAACCATGGCTGGGCTGGAGCTTGCCTTGAACTCACAGAGATCTATCTGCCTCTGCCTCACGCCCAGCATGAATCTGGCATCTTACCACGTCTCCCCCACCTTTAAATAGGGTTCTCTGTCCATTAGCCTGGTCTCTAAAGCTTGATATACGTGACTCAGAACATGTTTTGCTTCAAAACCAAATATAAATGTAAAACAAAGGAGCCACTGTGAGAATAAGAAAAGAAAACGTCAGTTCTACAAGGCTGTTTGAGGTTGGCCAGCGTCCGTCTTCTTTCGCTCCTTTAGTCCCTTAGAGAGAATCGAGCATATCAACAAGAACAGCACAGGGAATGGGACCTGCCAAGCTGTTTCAGATACATGAAGAATGTGGAGACAGAAGACGACGATACGTAGGAGGCAGTGAGGAAAGTCGGACTCACTTCCTGAAGAGGATTTGCAGTGTTAGCATGGAGGGCTACCCAGATCTGCTTCCTGAGCCTGGCATCAGTAGCCAGGTGTGGCACCGACTGAAGCTCAGAGCCACTTACCACTAGCTAAAGCGTGGCTTTCCTGCAACTGCTAAAATAGTGGTGCTAACCATACAAGGTGCGGACCAAAGGTGCTGTGTTGCTGAGCGACGCAGGAATGAGACTGGTGGTGGGCAGGTCCCAGAGGGAGTGCGCTACTGCAGCAACCACACATTGTCATCCCATGGGCGATTACAGCAACATTCTCCTTCTTCAACACCATTCTTAATTGTTTCAAATAGTTCTTCCTCTTTTTAAATCAATAATTTCTACATTATTATGAGAGAACATTCCAGTTACCTTTGTTGGATTTTCTCCATGGCCCTGCTCACTCGTTACTGTCCTGAATATAGGAGACAGAGACATTAAAGACTTTTTTTTTTCTTTTTAAAGCAGGTTCCACTATGTAGCCCAGGCTGGCCTGGGATATGCAGTACTCTTTTGAGCTGACAGCACCATACCTGTCCACCATAGAATCCTGTCTTTTGTCCGTGTCCTCCGCTAATGTTTGTCTCAGGTGTTACAGCTACTCCATCGTTTGATGTTTATTTCTTATAGCTGCCTATGTGCTCATATCACACCCTCAGATTAGGGCTTGGGCTGTAGCTCAGTTGGCAGAGTGCTTGCCTAGCATCCGCAAAGCCCCAGGCTTGATCTCCAGCATATTGTAAAGTTGGCATGGTGGTGCCCACCTATAATTTCAGCACTTGGGAGGCTGACACAGGGGGGTCAGGAGTTCAAGGTCAGATACAAAGTGAGTTTGAGGCTAGCCTGGGCTATATAAAACCCTGCTGAAAATACCGGAAGAAATAACAAACCCCTCAGGATAGAGCTTACACAGCATGCCCTGACCTTCAGCAGTAATGTAAAATTAGGAAAATTTAAAAAAATTGGTAGGAAAATATACTTAAAATGCATTGGAGAAATATTTCGATAAGCAAAATTGGCTAAGAAGTGAGGTATTTAGGAAGGGGCTGACATTGCATATTGTTGTAGCCAAGAAAACACTAGAAGAAATATCTCCCGGGTGAGAAGCGTTAGTTGTGATACATAATATTCATTGAGGGTGGAAATAATATGCAGGAAATGAAGCACTGGCCTTCCAAAGCTCTTAAAGTCTCTCTCAAACCAGTCACAGTTAAGGTGGGGTGGGCGGAACTGTGTCTGTCCCAGTTCCAGTTTCTCCTTACCTAGTTGAGAGAGATTAGTAATACACACTAGCTGTGTCAGAGTTAATTGCTGTCATTATTAGGGATAAACAGAATCAAGGGTGGAGAGGTGGCTCAGTGATTAAAAGTGCTTGTCACCAAGACGCTGACCCGAGCTCAATCCGCGGGGCCCTCAACATGGAGTGAGGGAACCGCCTCGGGGAAGTTACCCTCCAACCACCATATGCACGCTGTGGAGTTTACAGAGCCTTTCCCCTCACACAAATAAACAGACAAAATGTGACAAAAATGTAAAGAATAATTTCAGAACAAATTTCTTCCTCTACTGAGCATTTGGTTTAGCTCCCGTGCTAAACTATTTACACCAAAGAGGGTGATTTGCTGCCCAGGGTTGTACCCAGCTGGTGGTAGATCGCACCCTTGGGAGGGTTTGCCACAATAGCTTAGAGGTCCACAGCTTGATTTTATCAGGTAGCATTAACTCACACGGACCTTGTGACCAAGCACCCGAGAGTGACTTATACAGGCAGGAGGGTTTATCTTGGCTCACGGTCTGAGAAGATGGGGTCAGTCATGCTAGGCATGCATGCTGACAGGAGCAGCTCATGTCCACAGAGGCTGGTGTGTGATGGCTCCTCATATCCCGGCAGCAGTCAGGAAGCGAAGAAAGGAATTCCTGTTCTCGCCCATCTTCCTGCTTTTCCCGTTTTTATTCAGCCCGAGACCACAGCCTGTAGAATGGTGCTACCCACCTTCAAGGTAAGACATCCCCACCAGGTCAACCTCCCCAGAAATAGAATAGCATCCAGGTGTGTTTCATAGGTGGTCCTGAGTCCATTTAAGATGACAATGAAGATGGACCAGCGCGTCCAGTTAATCATATTCCCTTCAGCCCTTGCTAGGATGTTTAGATTCCTGTTTCCAATTGCTCCCTCTGCCCTTGCTCAGGGACGCAGCTCTGTACCCTCATGCCAGCACAGGTGTCCGCACCCCAAGAACTTTCCAGGAATGCTTCTGATAATTTATTGTTGTTTTAAAAATTATGAAAACCATAGCTGAGAAAAACACCAAACAATGTACATGATGTATTTCACGAGGGTGTGCAGTTAAGCCTCACTTTTGAAATGTAAGTATTTCTTTCCAAACCCAAAATGAATGATGACTACCTCAATGTTTTGTAGCATGAGGCGGGCAAGTCATGAGCCTATGAAGAGGAATGTTATAATAAGATCCACCTTGTGGAGAGCAATGCACCTGGGAACGCCCTTAAAAATTTGATGACCAACAACAGCAGGAGGTATACTGTATCTGACACTGGATATTTCCTTTGACTGTCCATGGATTCTGGGATTGATCCTATTCACCTTTATAGGATAACTCCATTGAACTTATTTCTAAAAATGTATTCATTTAAAATGATCTTCTAGAGAGTTGTGTTTCCCTGTATCTTCTTAGCTATGGCTTACACACCTTTCTCCCTTATTCCTAGTCCAGTGTCATTCCCCTCCATTTTGATTTCACAGGAGTTCTACTGATGCCCCTCCCACCCCTATGGCGCATGTCTACTTTCTGGTCTCTCATAGACATCCAAGTTAAACAGGAAAATAATCTCAAAGGTATAGCTCCCCCCCGCAATATATTTTTAATAGAGGAGTAGTTTACTTGGCTCATAGTTTGAGGGGATACAGTCCACTGTGACAAAGAAGGCATGGCATTGGATGGGGAGCAGGAGTATGTACCACCTGCTTGTTCATATGTCAGCTGATAAGGAAGTAGAGAAGGAGAATGCTGGCACTCACCTGGTTTGTCTGCTTTTCCCTTTCTGTTTGTTCTGGGCCCTCAGCCCATGGTAAGATGCTGTCCACGTCCAGCGTGGGTCTTTGGTCTTCAGTACATCCTGTGTAGAAATGCTCTTACAGACACACCCAAAGGTGTGCTTCACCAATACCCTAGGTATTTCTAGATCTAATCAGTAACAATAAAAAAACAAAAACAAAATGACACAACCCACCCCCTGACAACACCTAAACATATCACTTTAAATGGCGATATTCCATCCCTGGCCTCACAAAATTGCCCCAAATCTTAGCAATCCCATGACTGTTCAAAAGTCCAAAATCTAAAGACTTCTGATATTCAAGGTGATCTCTTCATTGTGAGCCCCACTAACCCCCAGGATCTTATAGATAACACATTGTAGTAACTCTATGGGTCGTCTTCTTTTTTAATTTTAAATTTGTTCACTATACATCCTGGTTGTAGCCCCCTCCCTCATAGCCTCCCGATCCAACCCTCTCTCCCTCATACCTAGTCCTCAGAAAGGGGAACCCTCCTCCCCTGACATCTGACTTCAGCCTATCAAGTCTCATCTAGACTGCCTGTTTCCTCTCCCTCTGTGGCCTCTCAAGGCTGCCCAACCAGGAGGAAGTGACCAATGTGCGGGGTGCAGAGTTCATGTCAGAAGTAGTCCCTACTCCCCATATTATGGGAACCACAAGGAGACTGTGCTGCCTATCTACTGTATCTGAGCAGGGGGTCTAGGTCCTCACCATGCATGGTCCTTGGTTGGTGCATCAGTCTCTGTAGCACTCCCCTCCTCCACCCAGATTTGTTGGCTCCATTGGTCTCCTTGTGGAGCTCCTGGCCCCTCCAGGCTCCTCTATTCCTCAGCTCTTCCATAAGACTCCCTGTGCTCCCAGAGTTTGGCTGTGAGTCTCAGCATCTGCTTGGATCCCTCGCTGGGTAGAGTCTTTCAGAGGACTTCTGTGGTAAGCTCCCTTCCTGTTCCTTTTCTTCAACCGCTTCTGGTTAAGCATTGTCCCTAGAGTCTTCCTTGTTATTTAGGTTCTTTAGGTCTGTGTATTGCCGTGTGGTTATCCTGCATTATTTGGCTAATATCTGCTTATAAGTGAGATATATACCATGCTTGTCTTTCTGGGTCTGGGCTACCTTATTCCGGATGATCTTTATTAGTTTCATCCATTTGCCTGCAAATTTCAAGATGTCCTTATTTTGAATAGCTGAGTAGTATTCCATTATGTAAATGTACCACAGTTTCTTTATCCAGTCTTTGGTTGAGGGACATCTGGGTTGTTTCCAGATTCTGGATGTTACGAATAAAGCTTCTATGAACATAGTTGAGCAAATGTCCTTGTTGTATGGTGGAGCATCTTTCAGATATATGCCCAGGTGTGATGTGGCTGGGCCTTGAGGTAGAACTATTTCCAATTTTCTGAGAAAGCATGAGATTGATTTCCAAAGTGGTTGTACAAGTTTGCACTCCCACCAGCAATGGAGGAGTGTTCCCCTTTCCCACATCCTCACCAGCATGTGCTGTCACTTGAGTTTTTACTCTTAGCTATTCTGAAAGATGTCAGATGGAATCTCAGAGTCATTTTGATTTGAATTTCCCTGATGACTAGGTATATCAAGCAGTTCTTTAAGCATTTCTCAGTCATTCAATATTCCTCTGTTGAGATTTATCTGTTTAGTTTTGTGCCCCATTTTTTAATTGGATTATTTGGTTTGGTGGTGTTTAATTTCTTGAGTTTATTTTTTTTAAATTTTAGATATTAGCCCTTTGTTGGATGTAGGGTTGGTGAAGATCTTTTCCCAGTCTGTAGGCTGTCATTTTGTTCTGTTGGCAGTGTCCATTGACGTACAGAAGCTTTTCAGTTTCATGAGGTTCCATTTATTAATTGTTGATCTTAGACCCTGAGCTTTGGCATTCTGTTCAGGAAGTTGTCTCCTGTGCCAATGAGCTTAAGGCTCTTCCCTGGTTTTCCTTCTAACAGATTTAGTGTGTCTGACTTTATGTTGAGGTCTTTAATTCACTTGGATATTTCATGCATGGTGATAAATAAGGGTCTATTTGCATTTTCTACAAGTAGACATCCAGTTAGACTGGCACTATTTGTTGAAGATGCTATCTTTTTTCATTGTATGGTTTTGACTTCTTTGTAAAAAAAATCAAGTGTCTATAGGTGTGTGAGTTTATTTCTGGGTCTTTGATTTGATTCCATTGATCCACCTGTCTGTTTCTATGACAGTACCATGCAGTTTTTAGTACTGTTGCTCTGTAGTACAGCTTGAGATCTGGGACTGAGGTACTTCCAGAAGATCTTTTATTGTATAAGATTGTCTTAGCTGTTGTGTTTTTTTTTTTTTTCAAATAAAGTTGAGAATTCTTTTTTCAAGGTCTGTAACAATTGGGTTGGCATTTTGATGGAAATTTCACTGAATCTGTAGATTGCTTTTGGTAAGATGGCCATTTTTACTATGTTGATCCCCACAATCCATGAGCATGGGAGATCTTTCCATCTTCTTCAATTTCTTTCTTCAGAGACTTGAAGTTTTTTCACACAGGTATTTCACTTGCTTGGTTAGAGTTACACCAAGATACTTCATGGCTTTTTTGTGGCCATTTTGAAGGGCATTGTTTACCTAATTTCTTTCTCAGCCTGTTTGTCTTTTGTATAAAAGAGGGCTACTGATTTTTTTAATTGATCCAGCCACTTTGCTGAAGGTATTTATCAGCTGTAGGAGTTCCTTGGTAGAATTCTTGGGGGTAACTTATGTATATTATCTTATCATCTGCAAATAGTGATACTTGAACTTCTTTCTAATTTGTATCCCTTTGATTTCCTTTACTTGTCTTAGTGCTTTAGCTAGGACTTCAAGTACTATATTGAAGAGATACAGAGAACGTGGACAGTCTTATCATGTCCCTAATTTTAGTGGGATTGATTTAAGTTTCTCTCTGGTTAGTTTGATGTTGGCTATAGGCTTGCTATATATTGCCTTTACTATGTTTAGATATGTGTATCTCTGATTTCTCCAGGGCTTTTAACATGAATAGATTTTGGATTTTGTCAAAAGCTTTTTCAGCATCTAAGGAGATGATCATATTTTTTTTTCTATATGATGGATTATATTGATGAAGTTCTGTATATTTAACCACCCCTGCATGCCTTGGATGAAGCCTACTTGGTCATGGTGAATGATATTTTTGATGTGTTCTTGGATTCAGTTTGCAAGTATTTGGTTGAGTATTTTTACATCAATGTTCATAAGGGAAATTGGTCTGACATTCTCTTTTCTTGTTGGGTCTTTGTGTGATTTAGATATCAAGGCGACTGTAGCCTTATAGAATGAGTTTGGTAATGTTCCTTCTGTTTCTAATTTGTGGAATAATTTGAAGAGAATTGGTATGAGTTCTTCTTTGAAGGTCTGGTAGAATTCTGCACTGAATCCATCTAGACCTGGGCTTGCTTTTTTTTTTTTTTTTTTTTTAAGCCTTTTGATGACTGCTTCTATTCCTTAGGAAATATAAGGCTATTTGATTTGTTTACCTGATCTTGTTTTAATTTTGGTAATTGGTAGCTATTAAGAAAATTGTCTATTTCATTTAGATTTTTCAAATTTTGTGGCATAAAGGCTTTTGAAGTAAGCCCTAATGATTCTTTGGATTTCCTAGGTGTCTGTCATTATCTCTCCCTTTTCATTTCTGATTTTGTTGATTTTAATACTGTTCCTTTGCTTTTTAGTTAGTTTGGCTAAGGGTTTGTCTATCTTGTTGATTTTCTCAAAGAACCAGCTCTTACATTTGTTGATTCTTTGAATTTTCTCTTTGTTTCTAATTTATTGATTTCAGCTCTCAGTTTGATGATTTCCAGTTGTCTACTCCTCTTGGGTGTGTGTACTTCTTGTTGTTATAGAGCGTTCAGGTGTGCTGTTACGTTGCTAGGATGGGCTCTCTCCAATTTCTTTATGAAGGTGCTTAGTGCTGTGAACCTTCCTTTTAGCATTGCTTTCATTGTGTCCCATAAGTTTTGGTAAGTTACATTCATTTTCAATGAATTTTATGAAGTCTTTAATTTTCTTTTAAAAAATTTCGTTTCTGATCCAGAGGTCAATGAGTATGGAGTTGTTCAGTTTCCGTGAGTTTATAGGCTTTCTGTTGTTTCTACTGTTGTTGAGTTCCAGTTTTAATCCATTGTGGTCTGGTAAGATGCAAGGGGTTATTTTGATCATTTTGTATATGTTGAAGTTTACTTTGTGGCCAAGTATATGCTCAATTTTGGAGAAGGTTCTGTGAGGTGCTGAGAAGAAGGTATTTTTTTTTGTGTTTGGGTAAAATGCTCTGTAGATATCTGTTAGGTCCATTTGATTTATGATGTTTATTAGTTTTGCTATTTCTCCATTTAGTTTCTGGCTCAATGATCTATTGGTTAGAGTAGAGTGTTGAAGTCTCCACTATTAATGTGTGGAGTTCAATGTGTGATTTAAGCTTTAGTTATGTTCCCTTGATGAATGTGGGTGCTCTTGAATTTGAAGCACAGATGTTTAGGATTGAGACATCCTCTCAGTGTATCTTTTCTTTGATGACTATGAAGTATCCTTCCCCATTTCTTTTGATTAATTTTGGTTGAAAGTCCATTTAATTAGATACTAGAATGCCTACTCCAGCTTGTTTCTTGGGTCCATTTTCTTGGAATACCTTTTTCCAGCCCTTTACTCTGAGGTAATATTTATCTTTATTGCTGAGGTGTGTTTCTTTTATGCAGCAGAAGGATAAGTCCTGTTTTCCTACCCATTCTGTTAGATTGCATCTTTTTATTGGGGAGTTGAGGCTGTTGATATTGAGAGATATTAATAATCAGTGGTTGTTAGTTTCTGTTTTTTAATGGTAGTGGTGGTGGTGGTGTGTGTGTGTGTGTGTTTGTGTGTGTTTCCTTTGTTTTGATTTTGTGGATGTGGGGTTATTTACTTCCTGTGCCTACCTGGGTGTAGTTAGCCTCCTTGGGTTCGAATTTCCTCCTAGTATCTTTTGTAAGGCTGGATTTGTAGCTAGGTACTGATTAAACTTGGTTTTATTGTGGAATATTTTGTCTTCTCCATTTGTGGTGATTGAAAAGTTTGCTGGATAAAGTAGTCTAGGTTGGCATCTGTGGTCTCGTAGTGTCTGCATGACTTCCGCCCAGGCTTTTCTAGATTTCATAGTCTCTGTTGAGAAGTCAGGTGTAATTCTGATAGGTCTGCCTTTTTACGTGACTTGACCTTTTTCTCTCGTAGCTTTTAATATTCTTTCTTTGTTACGTACATTTAATGTATTGATGATTATTATGTGGCAGGAGGATTTTATTTTCTGGTTCAATCTATTTGGAGTTTATGGGCATTTCTTTCTTTAGATTGGGGAAGTTTTTTCTTCTATGATTTTGTTAAAAATGTTTTCTAGGCCATCAAGCTTGGGGTCATCTTCTTCTATTCCTATTATTCTTAGATTTGGTCTTTTTATAGTGTCCCAGATTTCTTGGTTGTTTTGTATCACAAACTTTTTACTTTTAGTGTTTTCTTTGACTGATGCATTGATAACTTCAATCATATCTTCTACACTTGAGATTCTCTTCTCCATCTCTCATATTCGGTTGGTGTTGCTTATGTCTACATTTCCTGTTCTCTTCCCTAAGTTTCCCATCTCTAGAAATTGCCTCAGATTTTGTTTTCTTTGTTGGTTTTAATTCCCTCTTTAGGTCTTGAATCGTTTTATTCAGTTCTTTCTCCTATTTGATTGATTTTCCTGTAATTCTTTCTAGGACTTATTCAATTCCTTCATCTGTTTGGATGTATTTTACTGTATTTCTTGAGTGATTTATTTTCCCCCTTCAAGGCTTCTATCATTTTCATCACCTCAGATTTAAAATCTTCTCTAGGCCTTGCTGTGGTAGGATCATTGGTTTCTGAAGGTGTCATACGGCTCTGAGTTTTGTTGCTTGTCTTTATGCCTCTAGCCATCTGGTTGTCTCTGGTGTTAGCAGGCCTGGAGGTTCCTCCAATTGGGTTGCTGTCTGTGTGTCCCACATGGGTTAGTCAGGTCAGGAGCTGGCTGGAAGAGCTCTAAGCTGAAGGCTATTTTCTAGAACTCCCTGAGGCCTTCTCAGGATGGTGAACACTAGTGCTGGAGCCTGCACCCAGCTCAGTTCTACTAGGTTCCCTGTCTGTATCCCAGTTGGGTCAGGCAGAAAAGGAGAAAGCTGAGAAAGCTTCAAGCTGAAAGTTTCTGAGGTGCCCCTCATCCCTCCTTGGTATGGTGGATAATGTGTATTGTGGCCAAAGCCCAACTGACCTCTGTTGATTCACTTCCTGTGATGCAGATGGACCAGGCTGATAAGCAGTGGGCAGGCAGAGAGAGGTCCAAGCCCAAAGCTGCTGAGGTGACCTACAGGCCTTCTCAGGCTGGCAGCTAATGTGAATTGTGGCCCTTGCCCAACTCAGATTTTCCTGCTTACTTTCTATGGCCCAAATGGGCCAGGCCAGTTAGCAGTGGGCTAGCAGAGAGAGCGCCAAGACCACAGTGGCTTGCTCAGGTATCCTACAGGCCTCTTTGGGATATCAGCTGATGTGGGTTGTGGACTGCACAGAATCACTCTTGCCTGTTAGTTCTCTGTGTCCAAGATGTGCCAAGCCAGTAAACAGCAGGCTGGCAGAGAGAGAACAAAGGCCAAAGCTGCTTGGGTGTCCCACAGGTCTTTTCAGGAAATCATCTAATGTGGGTTGTGGCCTGTGCCTGACTCAGTTCTCCAGACTGAGTTTTATCCTCTGTTCCCCAGTATTTGGAGGAGTGCAGGGTGCTCGAAGCTTGTAACCCCAGAACCTGGAGGGTGTCTGGCCATGATGGGGAGTCATGGCAGGGGGCTGGTTCTGATCTTCTCCAACTCCTCTTTAGTCAGTTTCGTAGCCTCAGATCTTCTGCTCCCTAGACAGGGTACATATTGGGTGCTGCCATCTTGGAATCCGTGGGTCATTTTCTTGTCTGCTTATCTACAGAGTGACTTGGAAGGACTACTTTGATGATTTAATGAGGGTTTAAGTAATGATCTTCAGTCACTGTAATCTCCGTCATTGCTTACTCACAGCAGCTTATACACACTGAAACAGAAGTGCTTTGGAAATATTGAGTATGTGCTCTAAATAATAAGACAGTAACAGAGATACATTCTGGCTCAAGACAGTATACCTAAGTACCAGGTTGCATTTCTTGCAAAAAAAAATGACTATTTTTATTTTTATTTTTATTTTTAGTTAGAGGACCTGAATATAAACAACAAGTTATACATTTCCATGATTAAGAGAGATAAAAAGGGAGTTCTTAATGAGTCCTTTGGACTCTCGCCAAGTCAGGACTGAACTCTGCTGAATGGAACAAATGTGGTAGACATTTTCATGGAATGCTTTCATGGAAAGGAAATTCTCTGAGAAACACCTTACTACTCAGTAGACTATCCACAAAGCATTGGCAACCTCCAAACTCCTAAGGCATTGGTTGAATTGGGAGAGGTATTTTTCTATGGGTTACATTGACAATGATTGGAAATATTTTTTATTTCACATTGAGAGAAGATGCTGCTAGTATTGAATGTGTAGAATTCACGGGAAGTGCTGAACATCCTATAATGCACGGAAAAGATTCCTTCTCACTGAAAATAATGATGAGACTCAAAATATCGGTTACTGCCTAGGCTGGGAAATCTTACTGCAAGATGAAAAAGTTGTTAAATTAGGGCCACGATAAAAAAGAAACAAAAACAAAATAACCAAAGCCTGGGAGATTATTGACAGCAAAATCTTGGTTTCTCATAGTTCTGAGAAATTCAGGATCAAGGCATTAGAATTGGCTTGGTGAGGGATGCTTTCTGATTCACCACTGGTTCTCTTCTTACATGGTAGAAAAAGAGAATGCATGACTTTGGTCCTACTTTACAATGGTACCAATAACATTTATGAAGACCAATCCTTGACCCAATCCTTCTTAAGTATCCTACATCCTAACAACAGCACTTTAGGAGTTAGGGTTTCAGCACAGGCTCTTAGCACACCATATGGACCACAGCACAACCCAAGAAGCATCTGATCTTATCACTTAGATCTTGAAGACAAAGATGCATGCAAGATGGTAACATTTGGACAGTTCAATCTGGTTACTAAAGGAAAGGCAGCCATGTTGATACCCAGGCCACTATCTTCTGCTTCCACATCCTGTGATTTGCACAGTTCTACACCACTCACTCGGCAGGTGTTCTGCAGTCTCCCAAGAGATTTCATTTGCAGAGAATATTTTGTTAGGAAATAACCCAAATAGAAGTTTGAAAAATATAAAACAAATTTGTGAGTGGCAAATGCTTTTAGAAATGAGGTTTTTCAACAAAGTGGAAGAATCGTATCTCAACTGCCTATGATTCTGAAAAAAAAAAAACTTTTGAGGAAATGATGCAGTGTGAGACTATAAAAAGGGTCTCAAGTACATATGTTTTAATAAGCTTGTGGAGAGGAATTACCTTTTATTTTAGAATCAGTGTGGGTCTATCATGTGATTCTGTAAATAAACATAGATTTATATGATGGTAGGGATATAATTTTATTGCAGTGAATTACCAATGGATCTAGGGCTTTAAGAATATAATCCAATATTATGTGCTTATTTTAAGCATCTTTATGATCTACATTTTTTTGAGACAAGGCCTTATTCTACATAGCTCTGACTGGCCTGGAACTCACTACATAGACCAGACATAATTCATAGAGACTTGCTTACCTCTGCCTCCTGCATGCTGGGATTAAATGTGAGTACCACCATACCTGGATTATTTTTAATTGTTTATGGGGTTTTTTTTGTGTGTGTTAAAAGGAGTTCAAAAGTAACTAGTAAAAATTCCTCTTCATTTCCTATTTCCTTCTTCCAAATTCTAATCATATCTCTGATAATACTCTTAATAATTTATCTGACTTTTTTTCCAGAATATTATTAGGCATTTTTATGACAATAAAACTATGATTAATTAATTTTCTTTAAAATTTATTTATTTTGTGTGTATGGATATTCTGCTTACACAAATGTCTGTATACCCGTGCCTTGTGTCTTAGGAAGCTAGAAGATGGCATTGGATTTCCCTGGAGCTGGAGTTACAGATGGTTTCAAGTGTCATGTGGGTATGGGGAATCAAATGCAGGTTACTTGGAAGAGCAGCCATATTACTCCTGAGCCATCTCTCCAGATCCTGTGCCTTCATTTTGGCTTGTGGACATATGTACCCTGTTCTTTATCTTGTTTTCCTATTCACGAATACACATGAGTGACATTTCTCCATCAGTTTGTGGAGAGTTTTCTCACTTATTTTGTTTTCATGACCTCAGGGTATCCAATTGTTGGGATAAACCATCTCCTTCTTAACTTACTACCTTCAAGGGGGCATTTGATGCTTCCAAACCCTTATGATTAACCTCACACACATCATCTCAAATATTTTTAGGTGTACCAGTGAGCTCACATTTGAGTGGAATATTAATCCTCCCTCCCCCTCTCTCTCTGACACACACACACACACACACACACACACACACACACACGTATTAGCAACATCACTGTGTAGGAGAGTTGGAGCGTGGAGAAAGAAAGGCATTAGGATTAATGAATGAAAGCAGCCAATAGTAGAAAGACAGGAACCCTCCCCAATAGGGTTACATGTAATAAACAGAGTGTGCACAAAAAAGAGCTCAGCCATGAAAACTCAGGGGAAGGGTGGTGCTAAGTGAGTAACCTGCAAAGATTCGACCTCACATGGCACAGGGGCGTTGGAGCTTTTTTCAAGCTTAGGAGCTCAGTTCTTCCCTTCATTGTGCCTTTTTATCCTTCTTAACAAGCCATCTTGTGGACTGGAGAGATGGCTCAGTGGTTAATAACACTGGCTTCTCTTTCAGAGGACCAGGGTTCAGTTTCCAGCATGCACACAAGCAATATATAGGATTTAATTGTGACTTGTAAACTTTATTTCCGTTCACTCCTCTCTCTCCACTGCTCTTCCGTTCCTTACTACCTCTTGATGACCCCCTTCCTTTTCTCAAGTAGCCTCTTCTTCATTTTGTTTTCATGTCACATGTATTTTGTTACTCTCTCACTCCCTGCTCCCCCCCCCCCCATTTAAACGCCTTCCTTGTCTCTTGGCACACTTTCTCTTCTCATGCCTGCATGCATATAAATTTAAATCCGGGTGCTGCATGAGAGAGCACTTGCAATATTTGTCTTACTGAATTTGGATTATTTTGCTTAACACAATGATCTCCAGTTTTTACTCATTTTCCTGAAAATGCCACAACTTAATATTTCACAGCTGAATAACATTCCATCATATATGCATATCACATCTTATCTCTTCATCTCTGTAAATAGGGAAGGCCAAAGTCAGAGTGGTAACATATGCTGTCTGGGGTCTAGATAGATGTTCTAATTCTAAGTTGATAGAGATGAGATATGATATTGATTTACGTTCAGAAGATAGGAAAATGTTTTCTTCAAGGTTGCCAAATACAAACAGCCAAAACACTATGAACATAATATTAATATAATTCCTGATTGTTTCATGGTTCTTCTTGCTCTATGTAGTTTATTTTGCATATGTGTAATAATATAAATGTAATGTAAAAAATAAAAAAAATTAAGAAAAAATAATTGAAAAAAAAAAAAAGACTATTTGGTTCTTCCAGGGTGGAGCATCTTGCTTCTCCTGGTGAGAAGGTGTGTGTCAAGGCTGGTTCCATTTTCAGGTAATTATGAATACTAAATACAGATGGACAGGTGTCCCTGAGCATGCTTAGATGCCTTGAGAATGTTCTGAGGAACGCTACAGCTAGATTATATGGTGATGAGGCTGGACGGAAAAGCAGGGAATGGTTGGGGGCCATGAGAAGAGGTAGAAGCCTTTCACTAGCAGGGAACCAAGAACTGCTGTCCACTTGCCAACCCCTTCAGGCTCCTCCCTTCCCACATCTAACCTGCAGGTTTCTCGGAATTTCACGAGCAATACCATTCATCAGGAAAGGGCATGGGCTACACTCCTGGCTCTTGCTCTCCTTATTGGATTATAATTCTCTGCAAGTCCTCCTCAGAGCCATCTCACCTCCCTTATCAAGTAAGAGGGAAGGGGGTACAGAAAAGAGATTCCTTAGCAGGTTTTCAAGATTTGGCCAGACAGCTATGAAAATGATACTTATGGCGAATGCTAAGACACTTAATTGCTTACTGTCCTTTGAGAAGCTGGCACCCATGCCTGGTAGATCTTGGTTTCCCTTGTGAAGCACATATCCCAGTTGAGGTGCATCACTCTGCCTCTCTGAGCTTCTTCTCCTTAGCCCTCTGGCAGAGACAAGTATAACTGTGTATCAACTGTCCATTGAATATTGAGATAGGATCTTGTTGCATAGGCTGGGCTGGGATGAACCACACAGTCTTCCTGCCTCAGCCTCTCAAGGGCTATAATTACATGCAGGTGCCAAAATTTATAGCCCTTCAAGTCTCTAATCTGAACAAAAAATCTGCTGTTGCCAAGTGTTCTATTTAATTCTGTCTCACCTAGTATTGATACTGTAATCTTTAAAAACTATTTTCTTTGCATTGTATGGTATGAATTCTCAGCCTCTTTTTCAATTCCTCATAATCACTTTTGAGATATGCCTCTTTTATTTTGGCACAAAATTAAATTTTTCTTCAAGAAACAATATGAAAAATCAGTTTTTAACTGTGTAAGCTAAACAAATTTAATTTTTAATATGTAACAGATACATTAGGCTTGAATTATATTATTTCCATGTTTTGTTTTTCCTTTTTTAGGACAGTCCTTCATTTCATAATTTTTCTTTTTATTTTGCTTGGTTGTTTGTAGTCCTGTAATTTATTAAAGTCTACGTTTTGTATTTCTGCGACTATAATGTTCTGTGGCCCTCTACATGTTTAGGTATATGACACCCCCCCATGTATGAGTTAGAATTTAATTAGCATTGATCCTTGTGTGTTTTGTGTGGTTAGAGCTGAGGGTCAACAGTTGATGCACGGGTGATGTCCTCACAGCTCATGAGGCAGGGAAGAACAGGGTGAGTTCCTCTTCCCTGCAGGGCAGCATAGAAACAGTCTCTCTGTTTCTCTTTTCTTTTTTCTTTTTTTCTTTTTTTTCTCACTGTGACTCATCTGTTTAGTTGACCTATTGAGTATGGATGGCCCAGCTTGGCTATTTAGGGCTCTAGGGCCCAGGCTCTGACCCCGTAACAATTCAGGTAACTTTGGCCTGATGGCCTCTGAACACTGCACTTCCGCCCTCAGCTCCTGAGGGAACATGCTCAAGCCATGGTGGGCACTTCCGCCCTCAGCTCCTGAGGGAACATGCTCAAGCCATGGTGGGCACTTCCGCCCTCAGCTCCTGAGGGAACAAGCTCAAGCCATGGTGGGCACTTCCGCCCTCAGCTCCTGAGGGAACATGCTCAAGCCATGGTGGGCACTTCCGCCCTCAGCTCCTGAGGGAACATGCTCAAGCCATGGTGGTGTGGTCCTGTATCCTAAAACCTCCTCTTTCTTTCACACATTGCTCAGCATTAGCCAAGAAAATCCTGGTGTGATTCCTTCTCTGGGCTTCCCTAGTTTCTAACTTAGTGATAGTACTGTTTGCTCTACTGCCCCGTTTCTGGAATGGCTCCCCTTCTACAAGCCCTCATTCAGAGAGATATTTAATTTAGCATTGAGTGTTAAGTCCTGGTCAAAGGCTGGACCACAGTTTTGAACTTTGGCTCTATTTGTTAGACTCCAGCTTTCCTCTGTCAGTAAGGTTAGCAACAGTATCTTACCTTTTATTAGTCCTATTTTAAAACATTAAATTATATATTCACTTTACATCCTGATCGCAGTCTGATCCCTCCCTTCCTCCCAGTCCCACCCTCCTAATACTCTTCCCCCTTCCCCTTTTCCTTAGAAGAGGGAAGCCCCCACCCACCCTCATCACCATCCCCGCCCGTGGTGCATCAACTCACATCAGGACCAGACAAGGCAGCCCAGCTAGGGGAAAGTGATCTCAAAGCAGGCAACAAAGTCCATGTCAGAGAAAGCCCCTACTCCACTTGCTAGGGGACCCACACGAAGACCAAGTGGCTTATCAGTTACATAGGTGTTTGGGGCCTAGGTCCAGACCATGCCTGCTCTTTGGTTGATGCTTCAGCCTCTGTAAGCCCTCACGGGCCTAGTTTAGTTGGCTCTGTTGGTCTTATTGTGGAGTTCTTGTCCCCTGTGGGTCCTTCTATCCTTCCCCCTACTCTTCCACAAGACTCTCCAAGCGCCGCTTAATGTTTGTCTGTGGGACTTAGCATCTGTCCTGATCCACTGCTGGGTGGAGTCTCTCAGAGAACAGTTATGCTAGGCTCCAGTCTGTGAGCATAGCAGAATATCATTAATAGTGTCAGGGATTGGCTCTCTCCTATGGGGTCGGTCTCAGGTTGGGTCAGTCATTGGTTGGCCATTCCCTCAATCTCTGTTTCATTTTTATCCCTGCACATCTAGTAGGCAGGGTCAATTTTCAGTTGAAGGCTTTGTCACTGGGTTGGTGTTCCCATCCCTCCACTAGGAGTCCTGTCTAGTTAGAGGGTGTCCTCTTCAGTTTCCATGACTCCCGTTACTAGGAGTCTCAGCTAGAGTCACTCCCATATCCTCCCAGGAGCCTACCCTGACACAGGTCTCCAGCGTGTCCCAGAGATGCCCTCCCCTCTCTGTTTCCTTTCTCTCTCCTAGCCCTCTCACTTCCCATCCCTACTCTCCCCACATCTGATCCCTACCCTTGTACCCCTCCCCACACCCTTTGCTACCCTGTTCCCTCACTTCATCCACTTTTGATGTCTATTCTATTTCCCCTTCTGAGTGGGATTCAAGCATCCTCCTTTGAGCCCTCCTTGTTACTTAGCTTCTTTGGGTCTGTGGATTGTAGCATGATTATCCTGTACTATAGGGCTGATATTTGCTAGTCATATTTTAATCCCTTTTATTTTTCTAGTTGATCTTTTGTCATTTATTCCCTTGGTGGTGATGGGTAGGTGTCATAGGATTCCCGTGCTTGTTTCAAAACTTCACAGTTCAGGGTCTTTTTTTGTTTTGTTTTTGTTTTGTTTTTTTTGTTACAGACAGTTCCCTTCCCAGAATACTACTTATCTGTGCAACCTTTAAAAAAAAAAAAAAAGTAAAGTCTAGCCTCCTTTTCTTTGTCACACAAATCAAATTGGGTCCAGGAAGACTTTTCTCTACCAGCCTTATTTACCCCTTTCTGGTCCTGATTGTGACAGAGGAGAGATGGGAGAGGAAGAAAGGAGGATGAAGGGGGGGGGGGATGAAGAGGCAGAGGTGGGCGGGGATAATGTCAACTCTGCCAGGAAGAATACCTTCTTCCCTCCTGTTCAGGAATGGATTTCTGTTTTAAAATAATGAAGCGGTGTTTTCACGTCCCTCCTGGTCTCTTCTCAGCCTTTTGTGTGTGGCTTCTTCTGCCTTGCCTCTGCTTCTTTTGTTTGCACTTCAGAGTCTCCAGATTATACGACTCCTGGTATTATTGAAAATAGAACTCAGGCATTCCATCCCTTCTTACTTGTGCTTTGGTTAGATTTGTAGAGGTATTTACACTAGAAGTCTGATTCAACTTTAGAATTTAGTGAGCACAGCACTTTCAGGAGCATGGTTCAAGGGCAAAGCAAGGAACCTATGGCAAATTTTTAGGTACCTTTTCACCTCCATTCTTATGTGTGTAATAAGAATGAAAAAAAAAGTGAAACCTTACGCAATCCCCACCTTTAGTTTTATGTGTCTTTCTTTCTTTTAAAAAACTTGTTATTGGTTCTTTGTAAATTTATGTCATACACCCCAATGTCACTCATCTCCTTCTCCTCCCATACTTCTTCCATCTTTAGAGAAAAAAAAATCTTGTGGAAGCTGTATTGTGTTGTTGTGTGTCCCACACAGTGTACCCTTTTCCCCACACTTCTTTGCTTGCAAATGTTCATTGCAATGACTTGTTGGTCTGGCATGAGACCTCTGGCTTTTGCTGTTCTATCACCACTGGAACCTCACTGGGAGTCCTCTTGGGTATCCTGTTGTTGCCCTGTGTCATGGACATCCTGTAGTTTTGGATCTTTAGGACTGACCCCTTCATTCTCTCCAGCAGTTCATTGATGAAGTAGATGTTGGTGTGGGCCAATTCAAAGCCCCTGAATCTGGGCCTGAGAAGTATCTGAGCTGGTCAGCCTGACAGATCTCCTACTCTAATGCTCTTGGGAGCAGCTCACCAACAGCCCCCTGCCACCAGGGCCAGCTCTGTCCTACTGCCCAAGTAAGGTCCAGGGCCTACTCTCCTCATTGTTGCAGCCAGTGAGGGACATGGCTAATGTTCCCACTCTCATAGCCCCAGGCCCAGCTCTCTTGCTTGCTAGAGAAGGTGAGGGACAAAAGGGGAAAAGACCATCTCTCCATCATCCACACCACTGCCACTGCCCAGCAGACAAGAGGCAGGGCCACCTCTCCCAGACTTATGCCCTTAGAGTTGGCTCACCTGCAATCCTCACATACCGTGCTTCACAGGTGACATGCAGGGCCTGCTCTCCCGAATGCTGCAGCAGGTAGTGAGGAACAAGAAAACTCTACTGCTCTGATGACTTTGGGGCCAGCTCTCCTACCTGCCGTTGGTGGCAAGGGGGCATGCGGACATCTTTCCCTTGTTCATCTCACCATATGGCAAACAAGTTAGAGGCCAGTCCTCCATGCTCACACCCTCAGGGCTGGCTCCCTCCCGCCTCCCCCAAGTCAGGGTTAGCTCTACTATGCTGCCCAGGTGATATTCAAGACTTGCTTTCACATGTCACCACAACACAGACAAGTGGCTGGGCCAGCTCTCCCATACTCATGTCCTGGTGAGGGGCAGGGACAGCTCTCCTGGGCTCATGACACCAGGGCCAGGTCTTCCACCTGCCAAAGGTGGTAAGGGGGAAGGGAGGGGGGTATACCTCTCTTATCCATGCCACTGCAGGAGAGACCTATGGTAGGGTCAGGCTTCCTATACTCCTAACCTTGGAGCTGAATCACCACAACTCCCTTGACGTGTGAGGCCACTCTCTGGAGTACTGCAGCTGGCCAGGGGCAGAGTCAGCTCTCCTGCTCTCCTGCCCCCAGGGCCAGCTCTTCCCTCATGTCCAGGTGAGGGGTGGGGCCAGTTTTGTACAGCCCCCAGATATCAGTATGTCCCAGATAGCAGCCCCAAACAGGGACATTCACCTGGTCTTTGGAGGTAACAGCATCCTACTGCTTCAGGGCTACAGACCTAGATGTGTCCCCCACCGGTGACTGCACAGGCCAGGACTCTACCATGGTCCCAAGTGGTACCACTGGTACTTGCATCAGGCTGCTCCTCACGACCTTTGATTCTCCAGTTCTCCCTCTCTTTATGGTGCTCACATCACTGTTTCTCTCTCTCTCTCCCATTTCTCCACCACTTACTTAGTGGTGCCTGGGGTCTCTGAGTGTCTGCAGTCATCTCAGGCGTGCCATGCCCTGATTGCTCATTATGGCATGGGGCAGGTGTCCGGTTAGGCATGGTCTGCCTCCCCAGACCTACACAGCACCCACCTGATGGTTGACTCAGGCTAGCTCCCTGTCTAGACCCCCATGGCACTGGTCTGGTGGTCATCTCTGGTGGGCTCTGAGTCGCCTCATGTGAAGGTTGTCTGTCTTGGGCTCATTCCTGCCCTGTGTCCTCAGTCCCAGGTGGTGGTCTTCTAGTTTCTGGCTTGTTCCTGGTCCTGAGAGTCATTGGGGCCTGAGTAGCACTGGACTGGTAGTTGTCCCAGGCTAGCCCCTTGTCTCAGCCCCTTAGAGCCAGATTGGTGGTCATCCCAGGCTTGCTTCTTTCAGGGTCTGTCAGGCTACTAATCATTCTTATATTCACAGGCCAGAACACTGAGTGGAGACACAGCCTCTCTTCTCTCTGCCACCAGCTGATGCACACGTGACACAGCGGCTACGACTGCAATGCTTCTAGAGGCGGGAGGCTTTGTGTTTCTAATCATGACCTTTCTTCCTCATGCTCAATCCACAAGAGTCTCTGCTAGGCAACTGTTGATGCTCCCCAAAGCTCAAGGTAGTTAAACTGTGCAGACCTGAAAGACACACTGGGGGCAAAGAAGCAGATACTTGACATTCCACATAGTGTGGACGACAGTTTAGTTGCTAGTGTGTGTGTGTGTGTGTGTGTGTGTGTGTGTGTGTGTGTAGGTAGGTAGGCATGTGAGTATAGGGACAAAAGGCTGACATCAGGCATCTTCTTCCTCAGTCACTGTCTGCCTTTTGTTTTGAGACAGTGTCTCTCACTGAACCAGGAGCTCACTGACTCAGCTAGGCCGACAAGCCAACAAGCCCCAGGAGTCTGGTTGCCCACCAGGTCCCCAGTTCCCTCACTGCAGGCGTGGCCCCCCTCCCCCTGTACCTGGCTGTTTACATGGAGAGCTAACTCAGATCCTCTTGCCTGGGTGGAGAGCACTCTGCCCACTGAGCCATTTCTCCAGCTCCTGTTGCGTGACATTTGTGCACTTCGTTGTTTTCTCATTGTCCCATTGTTTCAATGCCCCACCCACTTGTACACAGCTGTAAGCCAAGGATGCTAGGGACGAGCTGAGAGCTAGCCTGGATTGCTTTTTTTTTTTTTTAAACCAAAAGTTAGTGGGTGTTTCCGAGCACGGCTACAGCACGAGAGAGCAACCCTTAATTTTGAGTAGTCTCTAAAGCGTATGCATTCCTGGAGACCTGATATTTTCATGCATGTGACATTATATACCACCACTATCTCCCCCTCAGAATGTCAAGGACAGAGTTATCTGTGTATTCCTTTTATTACTACCTCCCAGAATCACTTAGCTGCTTAGCAACACTCCACTCCATTTGCTGAGGTTTTTATCTGTCACGTTGAAAGCAGAAGTGGTTGAGGGACTGGCTGAGTCAGATGGGAATGAATGCGAAAAGATTTTCTTTTAAAAAAAGGCGGGGTGCGCTGGCGGAGTGTGGCTGTGGGGAGGGGGGGTGGTAGCACCTTAGAGTGTATTAAATTCTGGGCTGCCGGCGACATAGTGATGAATAAGTCACTTGCTTCACAGTCAATTGAAAGGCGGTAGGCTAGCATTTATTAAGCACCTATTATGTGGTGAATATCACAGTAGACATGTTTATTCCTCACCGAAGCTCCACTGCGCTGACAGCACCGCCCTGCTTGACAGAGGGCTTGCGTAGGCTCAGAGAGGACTAGAGCCCAGGTGTGGACCCTCACTTCACATCGCTCATAGGTCATGAGGACAGAACGAATACCGCTCTGTGACACGCAAAGCCACGTGCTTGGCCTGGATATGAAACCAGGCAGCCTCAGGGCTCCGACTGGAGTACCCGTGTTAGTGTGTCAAGTGAACCCAAGCTGTACAACTGTGGTGCTGTTTGGTGTCCTGTCTGGATCTGGAGGCTGGGAGTGTGCTGAAAGGCAAGCAGGGCTTGAGACATGGCTTTGAAGCTTGGGGATGGGTGAGCGCTTGATTGTCATGAATGTTAAAAAGTGATAATATCTGTTTTCATTCAGAAAATATGCATACTATCTGGTTGCTGTCCTTTCTCTCTTTCTCTCCCTCTCATGTATGTGTGTGTGTGTGTGTACACAAGCGTACCTGTGTGCAGAGGTTGACGTCACATGTCTTCCTTAATCACTCTCGCCTTTTCTCCATCTTACTTTTTGAGACAGTGTCTCCCACTGAACCTGGAGCTTCCCAGTGCATAAAGTATGTTGTAGGCTTATTGCTCCCTGGAGGCTGGCCTCGTTCTTGCTGGCTTTAGTGCATCTATGGGAAATGGGTGCTTTCTGGCCACCGCGTTGGAGAACTCAACACAGTGCCTTAGCACCTCTATTCTAGGTGCTTTCAATTTTATTTTGAGACAGGTGCACCCCCACCCCCGCACCCCACCCCGTCTGTGACTCTAGCTGGCTTCCAGCCCAGATCTCCTGCCTCAGCCTCTGGAGCACTGCGATTACAGGTGTGGACCACCACCCTTCCTACGTCTTGTGCTGAGACCCCTGCCTTCCTTTGTTTCTCAGTACAGGCCATTGGAAGGCAAACTTCACAGCACCCTGTTCCCTGTCACTGTGAGGTAATATGGCTGTGTAATTAAACAGTTTAGCAACACTGACATTTCTGTATTTGCACTAGAATTATCTTGATATTACCGGGGACTGGAGACTGCTACCACCTGCTAGGAACATATGCATATGTTTGAGCAAAGGTTAATGAGTCTATTCAGAAAAATGATTCAGGTGAGGGCTGTGGAGCATCTGGGTGCATCTTAATGTAATGGAGCTGAAGATTTTGAGAGGAACTAACCCAATTTGAAGCAAAACAACTGGAAAGACTAGCTAAAGTTTGGAAAGTCTTCTTTTCCTTTTTAAGGACTGGAGTAGAAGTGTGCTTTGATTAGTTATTGTAGCCCCCCACCCCACCCCCAACCCCAGGCCTCTCTCTGTAGTCCAGGCTAACTGCAAGTTTGCTGGATTTAGTCTTCCCGATCATTGGGATTATTGGTGTGTACCATTGTGGCTGATGATTACTCCTGTCTTAAGTATAAGGCACACGTCTCGTGGCCTGCCTACTCCCAGGGCTTTTGTTTATTTTATTCACTGGTGGTGTGCTATGAGCATGCCACCACTGAGCTGCGTTCCCACCCCCTCACACATTAATTCCCTATTGAAAAATGAGGAACAAATACCCCTGTATCTTAATGTTTACTATGTTTGCCCAGCCTAATGCTATGCATTAACTTGAGCTACTGTGTAGGCAAGGATACCTTGGTTTACATTTATTGAGAGGTTGATGAGTTTGATATCAGTTAACTACTCCCCACCTTGCATGTCAGTTTTCTATTCTCTGAACTTGTTGCTTTAAATGCAATGGCCAAGGCCTTGAGAGTCTTCTAGATGTTGTTTTAGGATATGTATATGGTGAGGGTTTTTCTTCTCTGATTCACCAAGAGTAGTAACCCCATCAAAAACATGTCACTGACTCACATCGCATGATGGGTTTGCCTATTGGAGCCCTCTCAACCTTCCAGAAAAAGTGCTCAAACTTGTCTTCCTCTTACTCAACTTGACCCTATGTTAAGGAAAGGCTTATTAGTTTAAAAATAGTCGTCTTTTATTTCCCACCTGTCAGGGCCTTTCTCCCTTCCCTTAGCATTCACTCACAGGTTTTGATTGACACCCTCCTCAGTACAGAGAATACAGAGCATCTAGAATGTTCCATTTTATTGACAGACGTTGAGATTTTGTCAGGAACAATTGCCTAGCAACCTGTATGGCACCACTTTGTAGGGAAGGAGGGAAGAAAAAGGTAGAATTATATATAAATAAAAGGTAAGCATATGTGGAAAGGCCAGCCATCACTAAACCGGGAGTATTCAATTCAAAGTAGGTCTGTAATTCAGCAATGCTGTGTATAAAATCTGTTCAAATTATTCTTTTTCTTAATTTGTTGGATTACTAAAGTGTTGAGATAAAAGTTTTTTTTCTTTTTTCTTTTTCTTTTTAAAAATGCACTTGGCTGTGGGTTAAGTGCAAAGAGAATTTATTGGCAGAAAATACTTTTAGAGCAAAAATTCTGAAGTACCAACTTTAGGTGAGTATTTGATTAAACAGGCCACCAACAAGAAAATTATCTGTTTATTTTTCAATAACCCCAGGAGAAAAATCTCTTCTGATTCTGTCTAATTAAAATTTCCAAATTTCTTCTCATTAGACCACTTAGGTCACATGCCTATTTTGAACCATTCATGGTGGCTGTAAATTATAATTACCCCATAGCTGGTTTAATGGAATCTTATTCTGACTCCTAAGGAGTCTTGTGAACCTGAGGCCTATTGTTTGAGAGGGTTTAGTTTAGAGGTTTGTTAATTTGGAGAAGCGAGATAATAAATGAGGGCCCTTTTGTGTCTGGGTTATTAGATTGAATTCTTTTTAGTTATATTATATGCTGTAGAGTCTCAAAATTAATGGCATACCAATGACCTTTATTGATTACTTTTATTGTTTGTTTCTATGACCAAATAACTTGACAAGAAGCCACTGAAGAGAGGAAGGGGTTTTTCTGACACCCCATTTAAGGAGATACAGCCCATCATGGTGGGAAAGCCCTGGTAACAGGAGTGTGAGGCATCTGATTACATTTCATCTGTATCCAGGAAGCAGAGGGCAGACAGGAAGTGAGGCCGGGCAATGAAACCCACACCCCACTGACTTACTTTGGTGAAGCTTCACCCCTTAAAGGTTGTACAGCCTTCCATAATGGAGACACTAGCTAGAACCAAGTGTCTACACATATGCACCAATGGAGACACTTCCCGTTCAACAGCAGGATATACCACAGAGGGTCAGGGCTTCCAATGCTCGGGTCAGCTAGCCTGCATAGCTGTTCCGGCCTGGCCAGTGCAGGGAAGTGAGGGTCTACATAGTCTGATGTGACCTCATGCTCTTAGTCTGCCGTTTGCAATGGTTGAGTCTATTGTTAAGAATTTTGTGATTGAAGGCGTTGTAACCCCTCTGGAGTGTGCTGTTGACCTGTCTACTGTCTGTGGTTGCCATATTGTTTGGTTTGCCTGATTCAAGGCCAGTGCCTGTTCTTTGTTCTAGTGTTTTCCAGAGAAATGGAATACAGAATCAATATTTATTGATCTATTGTCTATTATCTATCTATCTATCTATCTATCTATCTATGTGGCTATACTTTTGACGCTTTCCATTCAGTAGTTACGTATTGTTACTGGCCTAGGCCACCATTCCTCTTGCAAGCTGGGGTTGGGTTAGTGCTGCCTGGACAGCACAGTGATGCTAGTGCAGGGCTGACATGCTGTGCGGGGGTGCGGGGGTGCGGGGGTGCGGGGGGGGGGCTCACACCACTCATTTTCATTATCTGGCTGGTCTCTAAGATCACACTTGCTGTGGCAGAGACTGCTGTTTTCCTTTTGTAAATGAAAAGACTGTGAGAGTCATCCACCCTTATCAGCTAATAGGGTAATAGGGCTTATCTGTTAACAAGAGGGGGAGGGGGAGCGTGGAATATGTACCTGCCCCCTCCACCCCCTCACCCTCCTCACCCCCCCCCTGCAGTAATCAGGTGACTAATCTGTGCTTCTCAGGGATGGGGTGGGGGAAGGGGGCTTCCTCAGCACACACTAGCTGATGCTCCTTTCTTTGCTGCTTCATCTCTACCATAGCTGCACACACAGGGTTCCTATTACACACTGCTGCTGCTAATGTGACAATCACAGTTCCAGCCCTGATCTCAGGTCCTGGAAACAAAAGCCCCTTCCCCCCCCCGCCCCTCAGTTCCCTTTATTACGGAAATCGAAGGGGCTGGACCAGGAACTGTCAAAGTCCTTTTTATTCTCTGAGCTCAGACTTTGTGACTTTTGCCATCGGCCAAAGTGGTACTTATTAATTTCGTGAAAACCAACTAAATGACTACCTCAGAAGTTATTAATTCTGCACAGCAACCTCTTCTTAGTGAGTTGTCAGCCAGCAAACGCCAAGACGGTCATAAAATGCCAGCCACGGCCAGTGTGGGATGGAGCTATCCGTGAGATTTGCTGGGTGTTTCTGGTGAGAGGGCAGCCGTATCTCTGGAGTGAGAAAGGTCAGTGGCCTGTAGCTGCCAAGGGGACAGGAAGGGGTCTGCCACCCGCTGAACACAAATCAGTCCAAACCACAAACGCCCTTCGCTGTTGCTGCCTAATGGCTCTGAATGTCAAACGATATTATTTTGGGAGACTGTTAAGCTCCCTTCTCGGCTCACAGCAGGGCATAAATCCCCTCATCTCGTTTGATTAATCCTAGAGACTATAGAATATGTTACAAGGTGCAGAAAACACGGCTGCAGTGGGAAACTCAGTAGCGTTAATGAGCACAGAAGTTCTTTTAAAGCCTGAGGGTTTTTTCTTTCCCCCGATTCCATATTGCACAAGAATGGGAGGAACCCCATTGAGCCTAGTGAATGAGCATTTTATATGAAGTAGCATTAGTGAGTAGACATATGTAAAAAAAAAAATGTAGGGCAGATGAGATGGCTCAGCAGGTAAAGGCACCTGTCACCAAGCCTGATGACTTGAGTTCGAGCCACATGGTAGGAGGAGAGATCTGGCTCCTGCAGGCTGTCCTCTGACCTCCACACATGTGCCACACAGAGACACAAAGTAAAGAATCCTTTTCCCTTTTATAATTCATATTGCCATGTCTCTGAACACACACCACACACACACACACACACACCTGTATCTGGCAAGAGAGACCGTAATATCAATTATGATTTCTCTAGCTTCGGAGATTACAAATGAGTTTTTAATTCTTTAGGTTCTTTCTAGCCGACACATACTGTATTATAATGAGAAAAATGCACTGGAAATGATGTTATTTTAAAATATATTTCCTTGTTCAGGAGGAAGGCATTTTTTCCCCCTAGGAAGGTGGCTGAGAATGCTTCTTCCTCCCCCTCCCGCTGCCCTCCCCCTCCCCTCCCATTCTAACATGGAGGAACTTGAAATGTCCCTTGAAATAGGTAACAGAGCCCTGCCTGGGAATCATGCCACATCTTCCTTTTCAAGACCTGGAAGCCACCGTGGCCTGACAAGCAGCAAGAGATACGGTAATAAAGAGGACGGGCCACTCCACGGCTGGATTTCATTTCCAGCTTAATTAAATCCAAGAAACACACCTGACCTCCAGCTTTGAAGAGCCGCCTCAAAAGCCAGGTGCCCTCATCAGCTTGGGCTCACACCCGCCGTGACTGTGGGAAAGGGGCCCAGAAGAGGGTTGGGGAGGGGGGAGGTAGAAGCCAGCGGAGATGAAATGGGAGGCAGGAAGCAATATCGCAGAGAAAGCTGTTTTATCCGGTGGGTGAGATCCGCTTGCCCTTCTGCTTCAAAGGTGAACAGGAGGCTCACCTGCAAAGGCGCTGAACTGAAATTCTTCCCGTGGTCGCCTTGGCCCCTGCCACCTATTTCCCTGCGGCAAGCTGCAGCCACCCCTGCCCCCAACTGCTGTGGAAAATTGGGTACAAAATGCACTTGCTTAGCACAAGTCTTTACCGGGCCACCAGTGTGCATTGCTGGAGGGTTTTCCTGCATAGCACACTTGATGTCGTTTCTGCTCTCTCAGCAAGATGGTTGTCATTCGGTACTGATACCCGGGGTCCCTTTGTTCTCGCGGTAGCGGCCAGTGATTCCCTTGGTGTGAAGATAAAGAGGGTAAGATCCTTGTCCTTGACGCTGAACGCAACCGGAACAGCATCATGTGTCACTTTGCTTTCACACCCACTTAGGACATTGTCCAGGACTTTACAGGTGAATAAAATAGCAGAGCAGCGGGTCCTGTCTGGAGAGCTGGGTGAGAGAGGAAGGGTGGTGGTCCTGGGACTTATTCATAGGAAGGCGTTAGTAGAGGAAACTTAAAGAAAGGAAGCCAGTGAGGGAGAGAGAGAGAGAGTATGGGGGAGGCAAAAATTCAGTCTTAGGAGGCTCAGCAGCTACTTTTATAGTACGGGACTCCGGAGTCTAAGTCACACCAGGGAGCATCATACTGGCCAAGGCCTGGTAGGCCCTGCCAGTGACTCACTGTGGCAGGACACACATCCTTAGGGCAAAAGTCCGGTGGAGGTGTGGCCCCACCCATCATCATCGTCTCAGCTTAGGTGTGCCCTGTATGATGGTCTGACAAGGTGTCAGAACTGAAAAAAATCTCCTCGAGACAAATTCCTACTCTGGCTGGCCGCAAGTGTTGGCCTTTTCCCCTTTACAGTGTGATTTTTTTTAAAAAAAAAAATCCAATTTCAATTTCTTCAGGGAGCATTCAGTAGTTTGATAGCCAAAAGGGGGATGACATGTTCTTTAGAAATCTTTATTCCTGCCAGGAAGGCTACAGCTTCTGTCAGCCAAAGGCAATCCTCTGAAGGAAGGGACAGTTGGGAGCTCATGATAGCTAATACTCAGGGGTGGGGGGTAGATATGCCAGCTAGCTTGGGGGCTTTAACAGGGCATCGCCAGTGTCCACTAACCCACGCTCAGTATGCTACTCCCCTCTGGGAGGCCAGGAGGACCCAGGTAAACACTTTCCGTTCCCCCAGTGCTGAGAGGATTCCTGCAAATGTTCATGAAGTGTGCTTACAGTCAGTTCCGTTCATTAGAATTATGGTCACCATGGCCTATAAAATGGGGACAACAATAACATGCATGGGGGGGTCATAAAAAGGGGAATCATGTGATGATGTGGTACCTGCTGTGGTCACTGGGCCCATCACAGGGCATTTTCTAGCCTGTTTTCTTTGTTGTCTGTTTCAAAGAGGTGTGAGCTTATGTGTATGTGTGTGTGTGTGTGTGTGTGTCTGTGTCTGTGTGTGTCTGTGTGTGTGTGTGAGAGAGAAACACACATACACACACACACACACACACACACACAGAGAGAGAGAGAGAGAGAGAGAGAGAGAGAGAGAGAGAGAGAGAGATGTTTGAGTGTTTGCCTGTATGTATGTATGTATGTATGTATGTATGTATGTATGTATGTATGTTTACCATGAATGTGCAGTGCCTTACAGAGGCCAGAAGACTGTGTCAGAACCTTTGGAACTGGAGTTTCAAACAGTTGTGACCTGCCATGTGGGTGTTGGGAACCAAACCCAGATTCTCTGTAAGAACAGAGTGTTTTTAACCACTGAGTCGTTTCTTCTGCCTCTCTCAGAACACTGTGTTTTCCTGAACCTTCTGCAAGGCTGATTAATGGATTGGTTGTGGGGAGGTTGGAATGTTGTAGGTCTATAGCCTACTTAAAAGGCATCCTAGGCCATCGTTAGCTCCCTAAATGGCCTTTTAAAAGTTACATCACCACCACCACCACCACCATGACCACCACCACCATCAGCTGTACTATGAACCTTAACCTACTTCTGTGTTGAACCTAACATCCTGTGACTAGCAAATAAAACCTTTAGGAATGTGTTAACATAACCCCAATTTCCACTAAACAAAAGGCTGAGAACTTCACCAGATAGCATCTGAGGCCTAGAGCTGATGTTTCCTGGTTTTGCTGTGTGTTACACCCATGTATTTAAAAAGGTGTCTTAATTTATGACTTTCTTTGTTCTGTTACTATAAAAAAACTTCGTGAAACTGTTTTTCATGTTGGAACATGAAATTTGGGGTAACAAATCTGTGCTCCCAGGCCATGGGCACTCATATTTGACTTCAGAATGAACTAGCTCTTACCTCCTTTCAAGTGAGAGGAGTGTTTTTGTGTCTACAGAAGGAATAGCTGATTTTAGAAAGATAGCATAGATGGCTCCGACTCTGGCTGAGCCCTGCATTGTCTAAATCTGTTCCCAGCAGTTCTGTGAATCTGCAGTAGGGGCCCTGTTGTTGCTGTTGGGCACTCTACTGTGATTGTGTTGGCTGGCTGCTGGCAAAATTAGAAGTAGGTCTGCACCATCTAAATGCTCACCTCTCCTCTCTTTAAAAATCTATCCTCACCCTCTTTTTCCTCCACCAGGGCAAGAACAGAAGGGGCACCCCCTCTTGATGGCAGGTAACTCTTGCTGAGAGTGAGCTGTTGAGGAAGCATTGATAATAGGGCTCGCAGCCAGGCAGAATTAAGGCAAAACCATCATTTCCACGGTAAGTCAAAGCCAAGAGCACCAATGGCCACCAGAGAGAGGAGAAAGGGACCAATGCTTACAGTAATCTTGTTTAACACTGTGTGCAACACCTCTGCACTGTACAGCCTGCTTTGTCTGCAGGAGGCTAACAACGCCTACTGGTG
Organism: Acomys minous; assembly: GCF_964271855.1. NCBI lineage: Eukaryota > Metazoa > Chordata > Mammalia > Rodentia > Muridae > Acomys > Acomys minous. The sequence goes on from NC_140495.1 coordinate 10,650,774, forward strand.
CTTCTTGGATTAGGGAGCCCTTCCTGCCATCAGCCCTTGACGAGGTGCTCCACCAGTAAACACGAACCAGGTGCTATTTCTGTAACATACTTGTCTGGTCATTTCAGGTCAATATTTAGAAAACTTCCCAAGGGCAATACCATTGGGCTGCACGCCTACGAAACCACTAATACCAACATTAGTGGTCGCTAAACGTCTGTCTGTCATTTCAGGAGGATGCTATATTGCAGAAGAAAATGTGGTTTTGGTGATGATGCAGAAGTTTTAGAATTTTAAGTGCGGCAATGACAATATTTATAGCAATATTTTGTCTGATGGTCAGAGTAGTTAGGACGCCAGTAGACGGTAGATAAGATTTAGATGGAACAGAAGTCAGAGTCTGCGTGTGCTAATTCCCAACCTTTGCTTTTTTTTTTTTTCTTTCTTTCTTTTCTTTTCTTTTTTTTTTCCTTTGAGACGGGGTGCCTCTTTTTTGAGTCCTGGCTGTCCAGGACTTCCTTTGTAGGCCAGGCTGGCCTTGAACTCACAGAGGTCTGCCTGCCTCTTCCTCTGCCTCCTGAGTGCTGGGGTTAAAGGCATGTACCACCACGTCCAGCCCTTTGCATTTCTTGTCCTATGCAATTGTTGGGTTCCTGTGCAAGAAGACATAACCTTCTCTTTCATTCTTTTTTATCATGTAATCCTCAAGAGTCTTCTGCTAGACAGACCCACAGCTGCCCTCTGGACAGGCTCTGAGGAACTAGCCCTTGCTTTGGGTGTCGCTACTCCAAACCACTTTCCCAACTTTTCCCAGGGGTCCTTTTCTCACCCAAAGGTCAGACAAAGTCCTTTTGCTGCTGGGCAGCTTATTTGGTTTTTCCATCACTCGGCGATTACTATTTGCTTTAGCAGACTCATTTATATGGGTACCCGTTGCCAGTCCTAGCCTTAACAAAGCCACGGCCTTGCCATTTCAAAGGCAGCAGTGACTTTTTTTCCCAAGAGCGTTACTTGCTACCCTCTATCGGTATCTATTTCCTAACTGATCTGTGGCTTTGTCCCTAAATCATTGGCAAAATACCACAAAGACACAAACTGTGCCAACTGCTGTGTTTAGCATAGCAGTCAACTCCTATGGAGCTCATATGACTGGCGAGATAAATACACAAAGCAGGGAGCCGTGCCGAAGGCGGTAAACATGATGGAGAGTGCACGACGGAAGGCCAGCTAACCCTAGGGGTCCAAGGAAGGTTTCTCTCTGAGAAGGATTATCAAAGATTGAGGGTGCCTCAGTGAGCAAAACGTCCACTCCTTTCCCCCATTGGCAATCTGCTGCCATTTCTCTCAGCCTTCAAGGACCATACTGTATTTTATTTCATTGGTGCGCATTCTCTTGACTTCAAGTTGTAGTGAATTCCCCTCCCTTTGGCTTTTGAGTATTTTTGTGCTAACATTATTTTCAGAAAATAAGGACATATATGTTATTTGTGTGGTTTTTTTTCTGTCAAATATGAGTTTCTTGAGGTCAGAAATCTTGTCTGATGCTGAGCTTAGTAACACCTCTATATTGTACGGAGTGCCTTGTCTACAAGAGACTACAGGCACATCTTCTGGGTACTTCTTGAATTTGGAAGTCTTTTCCTGGCTTCCTTCCTCAGCCATACAGTCTGTCAGTGAACATGAACCTCCCCCCGCCATCCATGATTTATGACCAGTGAGGGAGACTTCCTGCCTCCAGTTCAAAGGGCAACATGGAGTAATGGTAGCAGGGCTTCGCTGCGGAAGCAAGAAAACAGGCAGTTTTCACAGGGGCCATGCAGGAGGAAGGTGTCCTTTCAGAGTAAAGAAACTTGCAATGTCATCGCCAGTACATTTGTGCTTTTGAAAAACGGGATCAAGATGCTGCCTGGCCAAACTTACCGGACTGTTGTTGAGGGTCAAAAGGAACAATAGAAGTGAATCCCTCTAAAGACAGAGTGTTTCAGGCCCAGTGGTGGCTCAGAGGCAATGCTGGGGGGCAGAGCTCTTCTGAGTCCCCTGCTGACACCGAGGCAGCACAGTCTGCCTTCAGCTGAGTGCTCAGAATTCAGTGCCTCGGGGCACAAAAGAGGAAAAAGGGAAAACAGCCTTCCTTCCTCTTTGCCTCCTGACTCTGAGGCAATCTGAGGTATCTGAGATGCTATAATTAGGGTCTAGGATTACAGCTCCGATGCAGGAAGACTTCCTATTTAATTTTACCAGGGCATACACCCCTTACAATGCCTGACACCTGCTCGAGCAGCCAAATAATTGTTTTGACATTGTGACAGTTGTAGAAAGTATATTTTAGAAAATTTCTGAAATCTGCCAATGGGGTAATTAGAATCTAATTCTCATTTGCCAGGGCTATCAGCTCTCTAGGCCAAATGACTCCGAAATGGTATGCTGCACTCCTTTGCTTGGCTCTCATTGGCTAGCAGGAAATTTAGCTCCATATAATTATTCCATTTCTTGTTGATGGTTGATTTTGACTTTTAATGATAATGTTCACCATGTGTTATGAGTTACTTTGGGTTTCTTTTCCTGATACTCATGATACTTGAAAACGGCTTTTGTTTAATTTTACCTCATGATCATTCGAGACATCAGTGTCCTTGCAGCATGACCCTGTAGCTGGCTCATGGCTGTGGGGTGAACAGCAAGTGGGTATTTGAACTTCTGCCCTGCCAGAAGGGAATTGGGGAGGAAGGAAAGCTTGGGGCATGGAGTCCAAGGAGCAGGCTGAAAACACACCCAGGATACCCTACTGTGTTTGGGGGTTAGACTTAGCAGGGGGCCTTGGGGCTGCTGGGTGTGGAGGAGATGCTGTGGCCTTCTTCTTCATCTTCTGAGGCTCCACTGCTGAGCTTGGGAGCAGAGTCAGGCCAGACAGACAGTCTTCTAGAACCTTACCTTTCCTCAAGCCCTCCAAAGAGCACGTATTTCATTCTCGTCACTTTTTTGTTTGTTTGCTTTTGTATTCTGAGACGGGGTTAGTTTCTCTGTGTAGCCTTGGCTGTCCTAGACTCACTTTGTAGACCCGGATGGCCTTGAACTCACAGCGATCGACCTGCCTCTGTCTCCTGAGTTCTGGGAGTAAGGCGCCCTCCCTCCCCCTGCACCATTCTTGTCACTTTAAGAATGAGGAGCTCAAGGTCTGGATTAGGGGAGTAGCCTGTCCTCAGTCACACAGCTCAAAGGTGTTCACTCTAAGTAAAATTCACGTTGTCCAGGTCTCTCTCTCTCTCTCTCTTTCTTTCTCTCTCTCTCTCTCTCTCTCTCTCTCTCTCTCTCACACACACACACACACACACACACTCACACATACATACACATGTACACACACACACACATTCTCCACTTCATTGCTGTGAGGCAGAGTCTCTCACTGAACCAGAAACTCACCATTTTGGCTTAGCTGAGCTTTTGGAATCTATATACCTACCCCTCCTTGTGAGGATTGCAGGTACATGTTTCCATCCACACCTAGCTTTTTATGTAGGTGCTGGGGATTTGAACTCAGGTCCTCAAACTTGCGCGAGAAGTGCCTTTACCCACTGTGGCATCTCTTCAGCTCTTGGAAGAAGCAAGCTTTCCTTAGAGGAGGGGCCAGGGCCACACATCCCTGTGCCTAGTGCGGCAGCAATTTGTGTTTGTTCACCTGCTTTGTTCTCTTTAAGCTATAGGTACTGCCTTTCCCTTGATGTTAAGGTTGTTCATAGGGCGTAGTCAAATGAAGGACAGAGAGCCGCTCCTCTGGGGTGAGTGCAGCCATGCAGCCCTGTTCCAAGGAGCCTGGCTGAATGAGCACAGTCTGGTCTGAATTTAACCTGCATGCACCATCGTGGTAGGGTGCTGCTGACAGGAGGGCAGTCTGTGTGTCAAGGAGAATGATGCCACTTCCTGTGCTCATACATATGAGGGTGCATCTTGCTCATTTTTCTTATTCTAAGAACCTGGCATTTACTTTGTGTTAAGACCAGGTTTCATTATGGAGTCCTGGGTGGCCTGGGATGTGCGATATGTAGATCAGACTGACACTGAACTTGCTCTTTTTCCCAACAACTCTTGGGATTCCAGGCACTGGGGGGGGGGGGGTTGGGGGCACCAAATGCAGCAAGACTTATTCTAATTTGGGGTATTTTTTTTTGACATTCTTGATGCTTACAAGCTCTGCAGTTCTTACAGTGAACAAGCTTCTGTCAAAGGTGCAGTATGGTAAGTGTACAGTCAGGGTCCCTCCCATGCATGTGCTTAGCTGTTCATGGGCCTGAGAGTCCATGGTTTGAAATGTCATCCTTGGAGGTAGTCTTCACCTCTTGTTTTCAGTGCTAAGATGGGTTTGTTAGGGCTTTAACTTCCTTGTAACAATCATTGGTATCCTGCTTGGGTTGCTAATGGAGTGTTGGGGAGAAAGCCACCGCCCCCCCAAGTCCTCTAACTTGAACAGAAGGCTCTGTATACTGAATAATAGACCAGAAATAATGGGGCTCGAGATTTTTCTACAAGTCAGCGCTGAAGATAAGTTCTGACTGAAAGAAGAAGGAGTCATTTTCTGAGACTACTTACTGTAGCAGGCACACTGTTGTTAACCTAGAATACATGATTATTTACGTCTGCAGGGTCACTGGGGCTTTGGAGAGTCAAATGTCATTCGTCCTAGACCATCGTAGAGCAAAGAGGTTTTGCTGTGCCTCCTACTGTTAAGTGTTTGCTGGCCCACGTGGACATGGCTCATCTATCCTAAAAGGCACAGAGAAGTACAAAGACAAATAATTTTGTTTATGTCATAGGATTCTTTTTACAGAAACAATCCTGTACAAACAATTAACTGCATTTCATGCACAATTTCTGCAAACAAAAGTGCTTGGTAAAGACACAAACAAGTTATTTTGAGCATCGTGTTCAATTTAGACTCAGAAAGTGAATCTTTCTCACTTGCTTTAGAGTCTCGCTTGTTGTGCCTGTCCATCTGTGTTTTCCTGCCCAGGCGTTCCCACATTGGAGCCCTGGCTGTACCTAGAGATGGACAGGGCAGGTTACATGGTGTCCTTAGAAGCAGTGTCCTTTAAAGAAGTGGAACAGGAAAGCAAGGCCACACGCGGACACAATGAGATGGTCACCTGCTGTAGAGGGAGGGAGGGAGGCCTTAGGAGAAGCAAGCCTACCCGGGGCTCAGTCTTGAATTCTGGCCTCCAAAATTAGAGAAAATTAGATTGCATAGTTTAAACTATAATAGAATCACTATATGTATAGTGATTATATATTGCGATTTTTTAATATGAAATCTGTTTTAACCAAATGTGATTTTTGCAATTATTTCTGACCTTTAGAAATGCCCAAGATGAAGTAATTTGGCAAACATGCTTTAATTATTTTTATGCTAGTTGTGAGCTGAGCTTTGCAGAGAGAGACTGGGTGTGGAGCGCTGTCATATTTCCATCTTCGGGCTGCCAGCTCATTGGGTACAGAAGAGCCAGAAGTCCATCTCTTCTTCATGAACTGCTTCTTACAGGGTGATAGTCTTTATAGCAGGGATGTGCTCATTCGTAACTGTGTGTAGTGGGTATACATTAACCACATGTGTGGTTTCAGGTCTGAGAAAAACCTAGGGATGGGAAATCCTACTTTAATTGAATAATAAACAAGTTAAAAATTTCCTCAAGAGGTGAAATGATGGATGAGCTAGTAGTTTCACGTTTTCTAAGAGAACAGGACTCCCATAGTGCTCACTCAGGTCCAGGCCTTTCATGCTCAGCCTCTTTGTGGGCGTTTGCTGTGCTTCATTCCTTCTTTGACCTTTGACCTGCCTCCATATGTTGTGGCTAGATACCTGGTCAAAGCAACTTAAAGAAGGAATGACTTGTTCTGGCTCATGGATTGAGAGGGTACGGTCCATCACGATGGAAAGGTGTGGCGTTGGGAGTGTGCGGTGGCTGGTCACATGCATACACCATGCTAGAAAGCAGGTAGGGGTTAACGCCCGTGCTCCCTGGTTTCTTCTTTTCTGTGTTCTGTCCAGGCTCCCAGCCCATGGTATAGTGCCATCACGCATACAGGATGGTTCGTCTTCCTCATTACAATTCTCTGAGAACTCTTTTAAAGATATCCCCAAGTGTGTCTCCTGAGCAATGCTAGGCCTGATCAGTTGGCTGTGAAGATGAGCGACCACACACACACTGAGTGGACTCTGATGACTGAGATCCGAGCTATATGTGACCCTGAAAGTAAGTTTATGCATCCACTCTATTGCTGAGGGTAATCATGGCTTCTGCTGAACACAGGCAAAATGCTCAGCTTAGTGAGCAAACGGACCCTGGACACAAGAAGAGTCTGGAGGGGTGGTCCTTCACCACTGAGAAGCGACTGAACTTTCTGCCCTTGGCCAGCTTGCTTCCACGGATCTGCAAAGCACAGCTGTCTCTCTTATCTCATATCTTGTACTATGTTATGATGATTTAAATATCTCTCTCCTCCTATAATACCTTAGCCGGTGAGACTCCCATAATCCTCACATCCTAACTGTCCTTAAATCCCAAATTTACATTTGATTGCAATCTCAGCTTGTCATAAAAGTGCTCACACAGAGGAGGCATCCAAAACTGCCGCAGTGGATGACAGGCTCCTGGACCAGGAGGGAAACAAATAGAGAAGGGAAGAGGAAAAGGGGGAGGGGGACCCAGTCATAGCAATGGGTGTGGCAGACTTGAGACTTTCCTTATGACTCCATTGTGTGGCTGGCTGGCAGTTGGTAACTACAAAATATCTGCTGTGATCTGACCCCCTGAACATTGGGCAGGTGAATGAAACTCCGCTTGGGAAGACGAGTGTTCCTGAGGCAGAAGGCTGCGTGTCCCACCAGGCTTTGTGTTATTTTGGTTCTGTCTACAAGTAGCTATTAATGCCTGAACCTCCGTACTGCAGAAACTAATATCCTCCCAAATGTCATTCTCTACGCGCCACAAATGTATTTCCTCAGACTAAATCCCTGCCTTTCTCTCAATCTGCTAGGATGAATGTGCAATTATTTTTTGGCCCCGAGAACATACTTTTAAGACACAACTTTGAAAAAAAAAAAAACTTCCAACACATCGTTATCGCACACGAGGTTTTTTCCCTTGCAGATTACTCACCTATGACATGAATCTTTAAGATTGCTTAGTTATGTGGGGGGTCTGGAGGGGGCAGGTGCTGGGAGTTTCTTTTCTCCTTCCTGAAGGAGATAGCTTGCACTTCTACTTAAAGTGAGTTGGAATTAAATATCCTCCTTAGGAAACTGAGCTGGCCCAGAAGGCAGTAAGACTCAGAGCTGTTTGGTTGACATCTCCGAGGACTGGGTGGGATAATAGCTCAGTGAGAAAAGCGATTGCTGTGCAAGATTGAGGATGCGAGTTCAAGTCTTAATATCCATGTAAAAAGCTGAGCATGGTGGTGTATGCTTGAATCCAGTGCTGGGGAGAAAAGGACATGTGGATTAACAATAACTAAGTAAAGCCATAGGGTAGGTGCCTGAAGAGCCCTGCAGGGAGCTGATGCTGTACATATTGGAGTTCAGATAACTAGCTCCTGTGTCTCTTGTAGGGAGCCTTCTGCTGCTTCTCAGCTCTATGGCAATAGCAACTGCCATGTTTGTGGCATCTGGCAATGAAGATGATGTCTGATAATGACAACGTTGGTGGTCACAACAAGGACAATGATGGATTGACTTGCTTGTCCCGAGACTTGAATTTAGTAAATGTCACATGGGTGATGCAGTTTGTATAAGCTGTCAACCTAAATACAAAATTAATGGATGGCTTCTGTAATTTGAGGGTGAGTCACTTACTCATTTGTGTGTGTGTGTGTGTGTGTGTGCATGTACCAGTGTGTTTGGGTTTGTGCGGTGTAGACACATGTTCATGTAGACACTCATATGTATGTGCATATGTGTCTGGATATATAGAGGTCAATATCAGGCCTCATGCTTGCCCAGCAAGCCCTCTTAACCCACTGCCCTTCCCAGCTCCTACAAGAGTATCTTTGTACTCAAAAGTAAGGTTTAGTACTTAGGACAATTTCCTATGTTTTGTTCTTCTTATTCCCAGAAACTATATGGAGTGGTGACATTTTGCTTGCTATTAAAAGGCAATATATGGAAAGGAATACTCTGGACTTCTTTGGTGAAGCTATTTTTTCAGAGGACTTTTCCAATTGCTGGGGTCCGCTCCTGTCTATGAACTTGGAACTCTCAGCAAGCAGCACTTTCTCTCCCAGAAGGAGAGACTGCCATGTCATACACACTCCCCCATGAGCGAATCTTAACCAGACAGAGGAGTATTATCCCTGTGTGGCTCTCAGCCTCTGTTCTTTCTCTCTTGCCTTTGGCTCTGATCTGAGGAGGAGGAGCCACATCTGTTGGTGGCAGGTGCCTGGGAGGTACCCTTCTGTGATTCAGCCCAGCTAGGATGGACAGTTCCAGGCAGCAGACAGCTCCACTCACCAAGGGTCAGAGTGGAGGTGGTTCTGTTTCTCCAGGCCCTTCAAAGGCTCTTGAGCTGTAGGCACATGGACTCAGTGTAATGAGGTTAATTAGGGCCCCTGGGAGAGTCTCAGCAGTCACCCAAGTCTTCTTTTCTTCCAGCAGTGTGGCTCCTTTGGTGACCTCTACAGGATCTGAATCTCCCTTATATCACCCCCACTGTACATCCACCTAGTAGACCAGCTGCTTCCAAGTCTTTGTCTCAGCTCTATCCTTGAGGGGGTCTGACAAAAAGTACTAAACGTGCACTATTTCCCCACTTTGACTCAGGGTCCTTTTTAGCCCAGTCTGGTCTTTAACTTGTGTAAGTCGCTGAGGGTGACCTTGAACCTCTGATCTCCGTTCTTTACCTGCTGAGTGCTGGGATTACACATGTACACCATTACATCCAATTGTATGCAGTTCTAGGGATCAAACCCAGAGATTTGTACACGTTAGACAAATACTCAAGCAATTGAGCTACATTCCTAGTCATGATCTAAACTTTTGTCTATAGGCATAGATTACTGTGTAGTTCAAATGCTGATTTCTGTACCCTCATGTCTGGTTGCAATCTTTGTTCTGAGAATCTCCTATCTTAAGGTTGTGTAAACACTGCTCCCCAATTGTTCCCTGGTATGCCAATAAAACAGCTTACAGCCAATCATTGAGCAGAGGACAGAGTAGAGCTGGACTTCCTGCCAGCCAGGGGAGGAAAAGTTAGAAGAGGAAGTAAGGATTCAGCAATGGAAGAGGTCCAAGAGACATCAGGAGAAGGCGTTGGAGCAGGGAAAGCCACAAAATGCTAGTATCTCTGGGATGTATGCTGGGACAAGGCCAGATTAACTTAGAAGGTTAAGAATAGAGTAGCAACTGCTCTGGATTGTGTTGTGAAGCTTGTTAAAATAATATAATAGATCCTCAATTATTTGGGTGATAGCCAGGTTAAGAGACAAACTGAGAAACAAACATAGTTTTATATAAAAAAATAACATTCACATTTTTCTGTGGACTTCTTTGGATGCCTTTGCCACCCAATCCTTTACCTCTTTCTTTCCAGGATCCCAATGAAAGCTTGTTTGACTACCAAGGTTAAGCACCCTTTGAAACTCCTTCTCCATCTTTGAGAGAATCCATCTCATATTAGTAAACTGCCACATGCTATTTGTGTGCACTGAGAGTGGACTTTGAGGACAAGGTTGATCTCATGTCCCCTGGGACCTCCTTGTCTTGGCACAGGCTGGTCCTCAGCCCCATGAAGGACAGAGACCAGAAAATAGCCAAGGACAGTAAAACCATTGCTCCCTTGAGAATAGCTACAAGACAAACTACTCCAGAGAGGCTACTACTATCTATTGCTTAAAAACTCTTGTGCAGTGGGAATGGAAAGCCAGGCACACATCTGTAGCGAGAGCACCCTGCCTAGAGATCTCTTCATGAGCACCTTGACATGAGTTTCGGCAAGGCTTCCATAGTCGCTTCCGCTGTGCTGTGATCACCCGATTTGATGCTCTTTTGTCTACCTGCTACTTATTATTTGTTCTTTTATTTTTGCTTGCTACATGCTTAGTAAACCCACCCCCCTTAGAGACAAAAAGTACAATCACCGTAGATCGTTTGACATAGATAGAGCATCTGTACTCTGGTCCCCTTACCTTGCTGCTTCTCCCATTGTCCTCACGTGGTTTTCACCTTTAACTCCCTCTAGCATTTGCAAGTTAATATCAAAGGAGGCTGGCGAGATTCGTTAAGTGCCTCAGAGCTGTGGGCAGAAGCTGCATCTGTGTTTTTGATTCTGGGCATCTCATATGAGCTCCAGCACAGAGCTCCCATTAGAGAGACGATGGCTGGAGCAACGTCCTGCTGCACGGAAACACAGGCCAAGAGGGAAGCGATGGCCTTGCTTCCAAACTTCGTGTCATATTGGCCACACTACCCTGTGGACTGGAATCCTGGCATGCATTTATAGGGGAAAAGGAGAAAGCTGACTGAGTGCTGGTATTCAGCGTTCTCTGCTTCCTGGTTGGCACCACGAACCAAGCCTTCCACCTTGATTCCACCATGATGGATAACGTTCCTCTGAGTTGTGAACCAGAATTAGTCTGTTGTCTTTTAAATCACTCTGTCAGGCATTTGGTCACAGTGATGAGAAAAATAACAAACACAGCTCCCAGAGAGGAACTGTACTGTGGAACGTCTCATGGCTTCTTCCACTTGAGCCTCTGTTGTATATTCCAGTTGGAGGGCTAGACCCGTGCAATGAGAGGATTAATGAGACTAGCTCAACGGTGTGCTCATGGGTGTGCCCATGCCCAGCACTTAGGGAGGCAGAGGGCAGGTGGATTGCTGTGAGTTTGTGGCCAGCCTGGTCTACAAAGTAAGACTAGGACAGAAAAGGCTACACAGAGAACCCTTGTTTTGAAAAGAAAAAAAAGGGGGGGGGGAGGGGAACTATTACTTCTTGTGCTAGTCATTTTGTTGTTGTAATTGTTGTGGTGGTGGCGGTGCTGGTGCTGGTGCTGCTGCTGTTGCTGCTGCTGTTACGGTTGCTGCTGGTGCTGGTGCTGGTGCTGGCAATCCTCATGCCTGACAGAGCAACTTGAATACTGAATGGTTTATTTGGCTCAGAGTTTTTGAAGACTTCGGTTCACAGTGGGGAAGGCAAGGCAGCAAGAACAGGTGATGGGGCCTATTCACATCATGGTGGACTAGGAGTCAGAAAAATCAAGGTAGGAATGAGGAAGGGCTGGCTTTAACCCTCAGTAACCTGCCCCCATACTTCTGCTAGCTAGACCCCAACTTCTAAAGGTACCATGGTGTCCTGGCTGGTTGACACAAGCTAGAGTCATCTGAGAGGAGGGAACCTCAACTGAAAATGCCTCCGTAAGATTGGGCTGCAGACCAGCCTGTAGGACATTTTTAAAAATTCATGATTGATATGAAAGGGCCCAGCCTGGTGTGGGTAGTGCCATCTCTGGGCTTGTGGTCCTGGGTTCTAGGGTTCTATAAGAAAACAGGTTGAGCAAGCCATGAGGAGTAAGACAGTAAGCAGCACCCCTCCATGGCTTCTACATCAGTTCCTGCCTCCAGCTTCCCACTTGGTTTGAATGGACTATTGACTTGGGATATGTAAGCCCAAACCCCAAGTTGTTTTTCATCATGGTATCTCATCACAGCAATAGAAACCCTTGACACATGGCCTCCCAAGATAGCGCCACCACCTGGGGAGTAAGCATCAATGCAGGAGCTTATGAGCGATATTTTAGACTTAAGCATTAACATTATTCATTATCCTATCGAAGATCATGTATTACAAATTAATATCATCTTTCAGCCTGAGAGAAATTTGGCTGTGATTCACTGGGCCAGATTGATATCTTAGTTTGAAAGTTACAAATACATAATGAAATAAGGGTGTGCTGATAGCTTTTTTTTTCAAGTATATGTTTTTCACTATAAGATCACATGGCTCTTTAAAATCTATTTTAAATTTTCTTCCAGGCTGGTTTTTCTGTGTAGCTGCATTTGAATTCTAAACAAAGTTACTTCTTCCTTCTGTTTTTTTCCCCCCTGTTATAAAGGCTGGTAACAGTTTCTATATTCATCCCTTTCAGCACATTTCAGTATGTTGCATTTGTTGGGCTGTTACAGTAGTTTGTGGACAGAGTGAGCAAAGGTTACCTTATTCAATTTTCCTTTTCCAGTCCTTACCAGAATGCCAGGCATATAATACAGTCACCTGAATTAACCAATCAATACAAACGTAAAGAAAGTGGCCATTCTCACTAATATCAGAAGTACCAGCAAAGATGCCTTCTGTGTCTGCGAGGGTCAAATAAGGAGACCAGGAACCATACCAGCCCTTTTTGCAGAGACAAATTTAATACAGGGAATTGAATAGTTAAAATGATTTTGAGGGACCTTAATTGCAGACACTCAGTTATTATATACTACATAATGATATTTTGGTCTGTGGTGGTCCACACATATGATAGCGGTGGCATGAAATTATAACGGAGCTGAAAGGATTCTTGTGCCTGGTGTCCTGCGGCCATCATGACGTCATAGCATAATCCATTTGTGGGCTGTTTGCAGATGTAACCACCCCTGCCAGCTGAATACAATTATGCGTTATCACACAATGCTACTCTTTTAGCATTCATTTTAGAATTTGTTCTTTCTGCTTCTTAAGTGAAAAGACTACAAAGGGATGCACCTCCTTACACCAGCATCGGTCTCTTACATCCTGGGGCCACTCTGCCCCTGGGCAGCCTCAAGAGGCCACACTGTGTCACTGACTTACACCATCTGAGTTTGCGTGAGAACTGTCTTTATGAGGATGGACCTACAGTGACAGCAGCACCTAGCATGTGTGTCTCGGACCATTCAGTGATGTATGACTGCAGTAAGTGTGAGAAACGTCTGCCTCCTGAGGACAAGAAAGAGACGAGGGGGCTGCTAGAACATGGAGGAACCCACACAGCCCAGTCCTAGACTACAGGCACTAGGCTGGTACTGGTGTCCCCTGAGGGCGCCCAGTGGGGCTGAGCCTAGGGCTTTGGAGGAAAAGCACCTGGAATGAAATGCTGTCTCTCACTCAGGGATCCACTGACGAGATGACAAGAACAGGAAATACACAGCCTGGGCAAATCCCCTCCCCTTCCTCTGCCCCACAGCCTCCCCTGAGACCCTGGAAGCTCCTAGCAGGAGGATAGCAAAAGTGTAATGTTTCTTGTGGAGCTGGACTCCTGAATCTGAACAGAGGGTGGGTGGTGTGGGGGAAAATAGCTTTACAGACCAGCCCAGATCACAAGGGAGTCAATTTCCTTTTTTTAAAAAAATTTTTTATTAATTTATTCATATTACATCTCAGTTGTTAGCCCATCCCTTGTATCCTCCCATTCCTCCCTTCCTCCCACTTCCCCCCTACTCCCCTCCCTTATGTCTGTGACTGAGGGGGACCTCCTCCCCCTGTATATGCTCATAGGATATCAAGTCTCTCCTTGGTAACTTGTTGTCCTTCCTCTGAGCGCCACCAGGCATCTCCATCCAAGGAACATGTTCAAATATGGGGCATCAGAGTTTGTGTGAAAGTCAGATCTCCTTCTCCACTCAACAGTGGAGAATTTCCTGTCCATCGGCTAGTCTGGGTAGGGGTTTGAGGTTTACTGCCTATATTTTCCTTGGCTGGTGCCATAGTTTGCGGAGGACCCCAGGGCCCAGACTCGCCTGTAGTTTTCCATCAGAATGGCTAAGATCAATAACTCAACTGACACCACATGCTCGCGAGGGTGTGGAGAAAGAGGAACACTCCTTCATTGCTGGTGGGAATGCAAACTAGTACAACCACTTTGGAAAGCTATCTGGCGCTTTCTCAGAAAAATGGGTATAGGGCTTCCTCAAGACCCAGCTATTCCACTCCTTGGAATATACCCAGAAGATGCACTACCACACAACAGGGACATATGCTCAACCATGTTCATAGCTGCCTTATTCATAATAGCCAGAACTTGGAAACAACCTACGTGTCCCTCAGTAGAAGAATGGATAAAGAAACTGTGGTACATCTACACTATGGAATACTACTCAGCTATTAAAAACAAGGAATTTCCAAAATTTGTGGACAAATGGATTGGACTAGAAATTGTCATAATGAGTGAGTTCACACAGAAGCAAAAAGAGCTAAATGGTACATACTCACTTATATTGAGACACTAGTCCAAGGTGTACGTCCCCATGAAAAACTGTACCTACCAGGAAAGTGGGTAAGAGGGGAGGACATCCTATTGAAACTTTAGGTGTAAGAAGCCTGGGAGAACGAGGAAATAGAAGGGAGTCAATTTCCTAATGGGACTCAAGATATCCTAGCTAGAGAAGTCTCTCCCTCCTTCCCTCCTCTCTCTCTCTCTCTCTCTCTCTCTCTCTCTCTCTCTCTCTCTCTCCTCTCTCTCTCTCTCTCTCTCTCACACACACACACACATATACAAAGTGAACATGAACACATATACCCACACATACACCCATGCATGCACACAAGCTTATATATACTCACATGCCTAGCACATATATACACACACAGGCATGCATGCACTTACACACGAACACTCACATGCCTAGGCACACATACATGCACACACACGTGCTTCTTGGAGAGCAGACTCTGCTCATTTGAGGAGAGTAATTCATGGTTTTTGTTGCTTCTCTCTTATAATTCAGAAAAGCTTAAATAAAGAGAAGAGATAGGTTGGCAAAGAGCAAAACTATCTGGCAACTTGTTTTGAAGGGATTTTCATCGTCCCCAGATTCATCTGTTCCTAATCCCATGATTATGTGCTGCAACTTTCCATTTTAAGTAGTGGGGATTAACAGATGCCTCCTTTATTATTGGTGGTATGACTGGTGAGCAGTGGGTCTGATTGAACTCTGCTGAGGCTCAGTGTACAGGGGAGGAGGAAAAGAGGCAGGCTTCCTCTCCATCCCGAGGGCTCACGTGGCTGCGCTTGTGTGAAGGCGGAAGTATCTTAGTGTCTCTTTCTTTGGGTGTCCTGGTGATCGCTGTGTGTAGGAATGACTGTTTTATTCTTTAAACAGATGAAACTGATTCCTTGTGGAAATCTGACTTAGGGCACGGTATGCAGTTTGTGAAAAGGGGAGAGTCGACTTTGCTTATTTTTTAAATATTTATTTATTTTGTATTTTATGTGTATGTTTAGGTGCCTGTTGAGGCCAGAAGAAGAGGTTCAATTCCCTGGAACTAGAGTTGCAGTGGTTGTTAGTCAGCTGATGTGAGTGTGGGGAGCTGAAGACAGGGCCTCTGCAAGAGCATCTAATGCTTGTAACGGCTGAGCCATCTCTCCAGCCCCAATAGTGGCTTTTGAATTCAGCTCAGTCATTCTCTGGGTGGCATGGAGGTCCTTACTTCATTTCATTGTTCACTTAACTATTAATGAGAATTACAAGTGTCCTTTCTTCTTCTTTGACTCATTCTGAGGATTTGGGGGTGGCGGCGGTAGCTGAGTATAGAATACAATAAATGTCAAGAAATCGGTGTGTGTGTGTGTGTGTGTGTGTGTGTGTGTATGTGTGTGTATGTGTGTGTGTATGTGTGTGTGTGTGTGTGTTTCCTCTATGTTACGGATATTGATCTCTTGTCAGACACTTAATTTTTGTATTCTCTTATTCTATAATTTGTTTCTTTGATGATTTTTTTCACTATGCAGACACATTTTAGCTTGATGCCTCTATTTTTGAAAGTTTTCTTTGTTTTCTGTATTTTTTGTGTCATTTCCTCCCCCCCCCAAAAAAGACAGGGTTTCTCTGTGTAACAGTCCTGGCTGTCCTAAAAGTCTCTTTGTAGATCAGGCTGGCCTCGAACCCACAGAGATCTGCCGGCTTCTGCCTCATGGTTGCTAGCCTTAAAAATGCATGTCTTCATGCCAGGATCACTTTTGAGTCTTTAAAGAAATCTTTGCCTATTCCAATACAGTGACATATTTCCTCTGTTTCCTCTAGTAGTCTCATGTCTCAGACTTCAGTGTCCGATCTGTTTTGAGTTAGCTTTGTCGTCAGTGATAGATAGGCTTTTACTTCTTCTCCATGAGAGTATCCCCTGGAGTTCCCCAGTACCATTTGTTTACAGGGCTGTCCTTCCTCCAGTGTATGCTTTTACATATTATAATGTCAGTTCACTGTAGATGTGTAGATTCACTACCAGACCGTCCATTCTGCTCCATTTGTCCTGTGATGACGTCAGTGACGTGTGTGAGAACTATAGTCTTTTTTTTTTTTTTAAGATTTATTTATTTATTACTTACAGTATTCTGTCTGCATGTGTGCCTGCAGGCCAGAAGAGGGCATCAGATCTCATTATAGATGGTTGTAAGCCACCATGTGGTTGCTGGGAATTGAACTCAGGCCCCCAGAAAAGCAGAGAAGTGCTTTTAACCGCTGAGCCACCTCTCCAGCCCGAGAACTATAGTCTTAATGACTATTTTGAAGTCAAGTCTTTTAATTAGTCTTGCTTTGTTCTTTTGGCTCAGCATGACTTTGGCCCCGTGAAGGAAGGCCAGCTTATGCTAACTTGATACAAACTAGGAAGAGAACCTTAGAGGAAGTGCCTTCATTAAATCGTCCTGTGGGACATGTTCTTGGTTAATGATTGATATGAGAGGGCTCAGCCCTCCCACAGGTGTGTGTGTGTGTGTGTGTGTGTGTGTGTGTGTGTGTGTGTGTGTGTGTGTGTGTGTATGTATGTATGTATGTGTGTGTGTGTCTGACCAAGCCAATAAGCAGCTCTCCTCCATATTCTCTGCTTTGGCTCCTGCCTCCAGGTTTCTGCCTTGACTTTCTGCCCTGGCTTCCCTGGTCGACAGGATTTAACCTGTAACTGACAGGAGCCCCTTCTTCCCCAAGTCCCTTTCAGACATGGTGTTCACTACAGCAACAAACACCCAACCAGGGCTCCTTTTTCTAGTTTGGTAAAGGATCTTGTATTTTGAAAGGGGATTAATGAGATTAGTTTTTTGTGTGTCCATTTAAACTTATTTTTACTAATGTTTTATAGTTTTCATTGTAGGGATCTTTCATTCCCTTGCTCCTAGGTGGGGTTTTGAAGTTATTGTAACTCGGTGTGCTTTTGTGATTTCTATTTCAGATGATTTGTAGCAGTATGTGACATCATTATTGGTTTCCATATCCTGTTTTGTACCTGGGAACTTTAGCCTCACAGTTGGTTTCTATTTTCTTCTTGAAGGTCTGCCTGAGGCCTGAGGTTCACCTTCAGTATTGATTCACTTAGCATTTAATCTGGTCTCATAGCAATGATGGCCTTAAGTTTGGGCAGGTCCCATGAAAAGGACACCAGGGTGGCAGCCAAGAACCTAGTCGAGTCCAATTCCCATTTGTAATTTTTTAAAAAGCATTTTAATGGGCTTCCGTGGGAATCATATATTTTACTGTGATGAGCCCTAACCATGAGGTGTTGTGGTTGGACCAGCCAGGCAGACCTTCATTACAAATCATCCAGGGAGTCAGTAGATGCAATCAGGGATAAGAGAAGAGTCACTGAGGTAGAAGGATGACTTTTCAGGCCACTGAGCTGAAGATGCTCACAGGGAGGCTCACACAGAGATAGCAGGGTGAGACACTGAGCTCAGGACAGCAAGGCTTTTGCTCATGTGAATATCCACTTACCTTGCATGTTCAAATGCCTAATGCTGTATCACTTGACATATAAGAATACAAGCAGACAAGGAGGCTCACTGGGTGTGACCTTGTGTATAGGTCATGATCCTGTTCAGGATGTACAGGCTGCTGACACCTATACCACCATATCCTAGTTGATTGGTCCATGTCTCTATCTACCCAGGCATCAATCCACCTGTGTGCCCACAGGCTAAGAGAGTTTTAACTTCAGAGTCAGGAATCAAATAGAAATGAAAACAAAAATTAATTTTATTATTTCATAACAATGGAAAAAATGCACCCAATGGCAAAAAGTACAAGTACATTATGCATTCCTTTATAACGATAACAAATAGGTATTAAAATACTCCCATGTGTCATGTAAGAGACACAAAGTGTGTTAAAAAGGAGACAAAATATTGCTCTATGTTTTAGAATCCAGTAGAAAGCACTTACATGTTTTTGACCTTGCCTCCTAGTCTCTCCCCTTTAGTCCACACGAGAGCTCTCGCCTCGCCCCTCCTAGACTACATCAGATAGCTCTTGATTCAGGAGTGTTGCACTTGAATTTACATCTGCCTAGAATGACCCCTCTCCAGACACATACAAATTCAGTTTTCACACTTCCTTCAGGTCTCTGCCTCAAGGCTTTCAGGCAACTAGAGAAGACCCATTGAAACGCCTTCTCACTTCAATATTCATCCGTTCAACCAAAAGTTATGTATTGAATGTCTGCCTTTTGAAGTCTCTCTTGAGGATTCTAGATTAGAGCACAACCTTCTGTGACCTCAGTGATCTAGCTCTACTTCACTTAAAATCTCTTCTAATTACCTGCATGCATGTGTGCGTGTACACACACACACACACACACACACACACACACACACACACACATCCCTTTTGTTTGTTGATCTATCTACCCCAGGCCCCAAATAGAATATACACACATATATATACATACATATGCATACATATGTATATGTATGTGTATATATATGTATATATATATATATATATATATTAAGGTAGATGACTTTGCTTATTACTTCATTCCTATGTCCAGAAACACCTTCGCAAAAATAGACAGATGCTCAACAAATACTGTTAAGCAAATAATGCAAAGAAGACAACAATCATGCTAAAAGAGACAAATGGATTGCAGCGTAGAGGAATGAGATTACTTTGCATCGGGGTTATGGATTATGAACCATTCAATGAAAAGTTGTTACTTAGAAAAATAAAGTTCGTATCTACTAGACGGGTCCATGGCTAGCTTCCAAGACAGATTTATCCAGCCTTTCAGAGAAAGAAATCGAGATGCTGGTTACATGTGATGAATGACCACATGATGCCTGAAAATTTTCCATTACCCATCGCTTTTTTTTTTTTTTTTTTTTTTTTTTGGCTGTCTGGGACCATCTGGAAACAAATGGGTTTGACCTCATTTCCCAAACTACTTGCGAAGTCTGTTCCTGGTAACCAGGAGCTAAATCTTCGCTAGTGCTGCTCTGCTTCCATCTCATAGCTGTGTCTGCTGATGGGACTCAAGAGGACACGGGGCATTTTTCCTGTCACAGAAGCCATTGCTCATTAGAGATGTAGCAGGCAGTAACTCTAATGTCCACTGGAATGGCTCCGTGGAAGCAGCCCTGCCAAAGAAAACAGGTGCTCAGTGACTATGGAACAAGTCTGAGCAGGAAATCTGAGCTGAGCGAGGACACACGTGGTGACCACTGTTCTCATGGCTGTGTGGACCAGACAGGTAAATGTATGCTCCCAGGAAGCCAGAGAAGACCCTCTGAAGTTCTGTTTCCTATGAGCATCCATTCTGTGGTCATTTGTAGACTGTCTGCTTTGTACAGGGTTCAGAGGATGACACAGGCTTGACTTAACCAGAGGGCATACATGGCGCATCTGTGGGACCACCTCAGCTTTCCAGAAGCCTTCCCTTGTTGGTTGTCTGAATCAAACAGTCCCACACGCAGGAAAAAAAAAACAACAGTTAATTTCAAAAGATTTTCTAAAATAGCAAGAGATAGAGGCTGGGGCGGGGGGTTGGGGGGATGGCCCAGTTGGTAAAATACTTGCCTTGTCAGTGTGAATTCAGATTCCCAGAGCTCTCGTGAAATGTCAGGTGTGGTGGCTTATGCTCATAATTTGATGTTGGCAAGATGAGTGGTGAGACAGGGTCATCCATGGAGCTCACTGGCCAGGCTGGTAAAGATCCAGGCCAGTGAAAGACCCTGTCTCAAACAAAAGGTTCCTAAGGAATGACACCTAGGCTCCTCCTCTGATCTCTATATGTACACACAAGTACATACACATCTATATACAGATAGGCAGAAACAGGGAAGGAAATTTCCAGAAAACAAAGATAGGGTCTCAACAAAAGGTTCCTAAGGAATGACACCTAGGCTCTTCCTCTGATCTCTATATGTACACACAAGTACATACACATCTATATACAGATAGGCAGAAACAGGGAAGGAAATTTCCAGAAAACAAAGATAGGGTATGAAGACAGAATTTCTTAGCATGTTTCCCTACTAGGTCCCAGGTTTACTGGGAACCACCTCAGCTCTTCTCTTTTGTTGGGTGTGGTGTCTCTAACATTCAGGATATCTGGCTAGGAAAGATAATTTGATCCTGGCTGGAAACCCCACCCCAAGGATCTGCCCTAAGAATGTCAATCTCATTTTAGAGCAAAACAGAATGAAAATACCAAGACTACAGAGCCAAGACAGACAGGCAGATCACTCACGTGTAGGAGGCCTTGAACATAGGTCACTTTTCAAGGTGCTATCAGAAGACAACATAGGCAGTTACATATGCTTTGCCTGGTACAACACTAAAGACTGAGGCAGCTGCCATGTTTGTTGATGCCTGAGGCATCCTCAGAGACTCGCTGAGTATCAAGAGTGATGGATGGATGAGAACTTGGGTAATCATTAGTCCAGTTGACACTGGAGAGGCTTGGATTATGAGATCTCTGATTCTATTTAGGCCTGTTTATGTGCAGATAAGAGTCATGATTTATAGTTACCAGAGGGGAAAGGTCCGTGAGTACTTCAGTCCCTGTGTCTGAACAGTCTCAAGTGCAGTGGGATGTGAAAGAGTCAATCCTCTCCAGATGTCTTGACACTGGCTTTGTAGTGATGGGCAGTTTGGTAATCTGGTGGATGCAATGAAACCTGGACCACAGGGCATTGTGGGAGGGGCACTCCATGAGCCTAACCGAAGGTGAAACAAACCTAGAGGCATTTCGGGAGAAAGATGTCCTGTTTATAAATATGTAGGAAACAACACAGTGAGAAACCACTGATGATTAAGTGAATAATGAATTCATGTTCGTCCTAGAGAGAAAGAGATAAAGAATTGTACTTTATCTTCTTTTTATCTTTTTCTGTGTGTGCATGTACATGTGTGTTCCCGTGTGTGCAGGTGCCCTTGCCTGTATGTGTGCATGAATGTGGAGGCCACAGGTCAACTTTGCCTGTCTTCCTCAGTCTCTCTCTACCTTGTGTTTTTTCTTTAAGATTTATTTTTATTTTATGCATATGAGTATTTGCTGCATGCATGTAAGTGTGCCATGTGTGTGCCTGGTGACCACGGAGGCTGGAAGAAGGCAGCATATCCCCTGGAACTGGAGTTTCAGATGGTTGTGAGGTGCATTGAGGGTGCAGGGAACTGAACTGCAGTCCTCAGCGAGAACAGTAAGAGTTGTTAATCACTGAACTATCTCTCTAGCTCCATCTTCTTTTTTGCTAGCCTTACAGCTAGCCCGTTAGGCTAGGCTAGCTAGCTGGTGAGTTCCAGGGGTCTACCTGTCTCCTCTCTCTAGTGCTGGGATTACAAATATGCCACCAAACCCAGCCTTTCTACGTGGCTGGTAGGTCTCTGAACTCAGACTCTCATGCCTGTGAGGAGGAACTTTACCAACTGAACTATATCAGGTGGCCTCGTCCTTTATAGACAAGGTTGCACTCCAAAGGTCAACTTTCTTTGGAACTCTGTATGTACACCAGGCTGGCCCTAAACTTGCAGCGATCCTCCTGCCTCTGTCCTGCTGAGTGCTGGTATCATAGATGTGCATGACCGTGATTCTATCTCTTTCTTTTCCAGATCCATCTTTTCTTTTCTGTATCTACTCAGTCAGTCCAACCGACACCATTTTAATGTATTAGAGTGCTTGAGCTATCTCTTAGTGTCCTCGTCTTTCTATGGACCAAGCCTTTGAGATTTTAACTTCCCTTGTCAATGCAGATCCACTAAAGTGTTTTCCTTAAATAAAAGTCATAAGATGCTATTTGAGTCTAGTTATTAGGATAAGTTTGTTAAATTCTTGGAACTCAGTGCACTTCTACACAGTTAGGATAGGCATTTCGAAGAGAGACTATAGAACTTCACATTAAATTTTACACTTGTAGTATCACATATAGTTTATGCACTTACCAACACCCAAAGCAAAACTCCACAATAGATTTAGAATTAGAAAAAGTTAATTTTATGTCCTCTTTCATAGCTTGCATCCGTCACCTGCATTCAGTGGAGACTTTGAATCTGGTTAATTTTGGAGTTTGGTGTTTTATTTATTTGCACGTATTTATTAAATAACAAAGTTTATAAAAACTAAAACAAAATTTGGAATGAGATGGCAGCCCATATCTGATCCTCTACAGGCACAGGTTTTCCTTGAGCCCTATTGGCTGAGGCCTTGGACTTGTGTTAAGCTATATCTTTCCTCCTTGTAGAAGGCATAGGGCTCCATTGAACTATGCTCTGGCTTAGGCCCAGTGGATCTTAAAGGTGTTCTTGTCAAGTGCCAGCTACTCTCAAGAGATGACAACTGGTGTAGTTGAGGATGCCCCTGAGGGAGGTGTGTGGGCTATACCACTGCCCTGAGGTTTGGGAGACAGAGGCACCTCTGGATGGAAATCTCATCACCGATGTAAACCAATCCCAGGTCAGGCACCTCCCACTGCGGGAGGAAAAAGGCTGCAGAGGGCCTGGCGTGTAGCCCACACTCCCTACCTAGTCCCAGCATGGAGGACTTGTTCCATGGGCCTTTCTCCTGCTATTGCTACAAAACAGGACTCTGAGCAGCAAGTAAGAGAAATCCCAAGGGCTTGTTTTGATTGCCATGGGAAAGGCCTGGGCTATGCCGGCTTTCTAAGGAGAAGGCCCAATAGGATGCTCTCAGCATCCCACCCAACCCCCTGGATCCTATCACCAGGCCTTTTCATCCCTCCTCCAGCTTCAAAGGACACTTGATCCCAAACAGCTGCGTCATCTACTGGAGACTCAGGTGCTCGGGTTATTGGAGCTCCTTTGCTTCACGTGTGTGCATAATTCAAAGTGCTGGAGAATGTGCACTTCCTGCCCAGCCCCATGGAAACATCAACTGCTGACACGAGAGCGTGTCTGTCCACCTCTCATGCCCCTCTTTCCTTCTCCGTGTGAGCCTTCTGACTTCGTACCTTCCCTTGGCCTCCTCTTCTTAATCAGGTTCTGTCTGAGCCCAGTATCTGCCCTGCGCCATGAAAATCAATTAGCATTTGGGTGCCGTTAGCTAGGGGTCTCCTCAAAACCCCAAGTGTCTGGAGGCCATGCAGGAAATTGTCTCTTAGAGTGAACCACAGGGACTGAGGAAGCCTGGCGTCTGAGGAACTATATAGGCCCTCAGCCGATGTCAAAGATACTTCTGATTCCTCTTTCGTGACATGCACGCACGCACGCACGCACGCACGCACGCACGCACGCACGCACGCACGCACGCACGCACGCACGCACGCACGCACGCACGCACGCACGCACGCACGCACGCACGCACGCACGCACGCACGCACGCACGCACGCACGCACGCACGCACGCACGCACGCACGCACGCACGCACGCACGCACGCACACGTAGGCGACTTCTGGATAAACCAGGAAAAGTAGTACCAGTACTGTGCTCTACTTAACGGGAAGCCTCAGGGTGGATCAGGGTGCTTGACAACTATCAGGTACCCAGACCACTAGGCCTCGATCGAAAGACTTGCAACAGGGCACTTGGCTTTATGAGAAGGCCTTTCTGGAGAAATCAATTAAGTCCTAATGAAGGGATTTTTCTGAGTTCTTAAAAAGAATTTCAACTTCTTGGGTCAATTTCTTACTCTGTCTGTCACCTACATCATGGCTTACGGTGAAACTTCGAGCCAATGCCCCTCTGAGGTACGCTTGCCCGGAGCGTTAGCTGATCCTGTCAGAAGGTTGTTCACCCTTGATATATTTTCAGATGATATGCATATTTTAAGAGTCTAGCGACATCAACTCTAATTCTGGGGAATTATGAATTCTTCTCCTCAATTTCTTATGCAGAAATCTTGCACTAAAATTAAGCCCAGTCATTATATCAGACATTAACCATGAGAAATGGGCTGGATCTGATTGAGCCACTCTGGAGGGGACCAAATGATGGCATTATTATTATTTTTAAATTGGGAACCAATATTCTAGCCTTTTGTGTCTTGCTGGCAGGGCTATTGGATATTTTCCTTGCTTGAGTTTTTATCCAACCTCCCCAGAGTGTACAAATCCAGACCATAATTCAGATGGAGATGATGGCCAAAGTTCCTGGAGCTTTTTTTTTTTTCCCGAACGCTGCGTGGGTGGACATCGGGGTTGGTGAGGGGCCCCACTGAGAGCAGGCAGCTGCTGGACAGCCTCCCTTCAGCCTTGCTCGGCTAATGTCTCTCCCCGTGTGGGCTGGCTCTACAGGGCTTCTGTTATGTAGCAGCCCAAGATAATTGCCTGCAGGCTCTGTGATGCCTTAGTTCTCGGCTGCAGCTGAGAATGTGGCCGTGGACTCTGGAGTCCAGCAGCCTTTGAAGTCAGCTACACAGAAGACTATGTCCAGGGTCGGAAGTTGTCAGGTGAAATTGGAAGGAGTTCCTGCAAATCACTGGGTTGAACTGGATGCTTAGGACATTGACTCTAAGCTTTATGTAAACAGCACGTGGGGCCTGGGTGCCACACTGATGGACGGCTTTGTGGCAAACCCTCCCTTCCCCCCCGACAGGAGTTGGCGCAACAGCACATTACTCATTCCTCCTTGGTGCTCAGGGTCTGGGATGTGGACAGAGCACAGCAGAGGGAGAATATCTTGGTTTCATGTGCTGGGCTGAGACGTCTCCTGCGCCTCCTGTCTCGTGTGACCAGAACAGCAGAGAAAGCTGGCCAGGAAAGGCAGGGAGCCCTTGCTCGAGGGAGAGGTGGTAGAGGAGAGTTTGGGTTCCTTAGTACTTGTCTTATCCCTGTCTGGAAGCTGGACATGAGTGAAACTGAGGGGGCCCTAGACAGCACATAGCTGGCC
Source organism: Acomys minous (assembly GCF_964271855.1). Lineage (NCBI taxonomy): Eukaryota > Metazoa > Chordata > Mammalia > Rodentia > Muridae > Acomys > Acomys minous. Next base: position 10,675,806 of record NC_140495.1, read on the forward strand.
CACTGGACGGGCCGTCTTATACCCCTCCCCGTACCTCACCCCAGTTTCTACCATAAATTCTTAAAAGTTCCACCAGGGCAGCAGCGATGGTACCCCACTGTCAGGGCTCAACCCTGCTACACAGGAGTACTGGCTTGTGTCTTTCTCAGCTCAGTCCTATGAATCCATAATGACTTCTCTTTCCTTTAAACCTCACCCTCTATGGCCTGTGAGCTGCATTCTTTGAGTTCTCTACATAAGGATGCAAAAGCCACGGTTCTGGTAGCTTTGGAGGGCGTTGAGTTTTCCCGAACCCTAGCCTTATCGAGAGCCAAGAGAGACACCCTCAAGTCTCTGATCTTATTGAGGAGGTCCTAGTGGCTGGGGACAGGCTGCAAGGGCTCAGCTGGAGTCAGGGCTGTCTCTTGCTTTGCTGTGTAGCTTCAGGGCCTCTACCACCTCCACATACCACTCAAGACGGTCTTGTCAGCAGGGTGTGAGATTTCCGACAGGGGAGCTCAGAGCAACCAGGAGTGAAAAAGCAGAAAGCTGGAGGTACCTTTAAATTTTGTTTGTTTGTTTAGGTTTTAAGCATGTGGGTATTTTGCTTACATGTATGTTGATGTAATTTGTGCATGTGCAGAATCCAGAAGGTGGCATCAGGTCCCTGGAACTGGAGTCGGGTTCTGTTGTTCAGTTGCTGGCGATGGAACCAGGACCCCCTTGGGGAGCAGCCAGTGCTCTTAACTGCTGCACATCTCCCCAGCATCCACCCCTGTTCCCCGCAACCTACCCCATCTACAGTATTCTTCCAACAGCCCTATAGGTCAATTTATGTTCAAGGGGAGAGGACTCTATAAAGGTAGGGAGTATGGAGGGCTTTTAAAGCCTGCTAGTGTGAGAGACCCCACACCAGGGAGGAACCTTATAAGACAGGACCAGAGTCCACTTGGTAGAAATCCCACATGTCTAATTACAAGGTGGCTCAGGTCAACTGGATGAGGAGGGCAATGTTGAAGGCACCTCAAACCAGTGGCTACAGCAGGGCAGGAGGCTGAGCCCGGGTGAGGCAGAGAGAGCTTCTCATCATGGGATGGCTGCTCCGAGAGTTAGCCTGTTTATTTTGTTCTTGCTTTCAAACAAAGTGACGTACAGGGTACTTTGTAGGATCGTGGTGGGGTCATAGTGAGACAAAGTACAGAGGTGTCGGCTGAGAACCCAGCCCATCGCCTGGCACATAGCTAACATGGGGAACAGGTTGGTATCTGATGGTCTCCCCATCAGAGTAGTGATGACACTAACATGGGCCATGCTGTGGGTGTGGAAACTGGAGCTGGGAAGTTGGCATGAGGCCACGGAAACAAACATTTCTGGAATGCACGACAGGCTCTGTGCCTGGCGCCTACCATTCTCCATCTCTCTTGGTCCATTGCAGGAACAACTGAGTTTAGAAATGAGCAGGCATTTGGAGGAATTCATAATTCTGTAGCCGTGATGGTCAGGTCTGTCCGCCCCTCTCTACTTCTTCCCATAAAGAAAGCAGTTAGCATAGTGTCTTGGGGCTTGCAATTACTGCCCTGTTGTGCTTTGCACACTGACCTCAGCTCCCGGAAAAGGTTACATTGGAAATGTCCCCAGCAAGTGGCGCTCTTGTGGGAGACTGCGGAACCACCAGGAGCTGGGACATTGCTAATGGAAGCAGGTTACTACAGGTGGGCCTTTGAGGGTCACAGCTTTGCCCCTGGTAACTTTAGGCTCTGTGCTTTCTGGTCTATGGTTCTGTGAGGAACTTTTGTCACACTCTCTGGTGGCCTCTACTGAAGTACTCTGTTTTGTCTTCTCTGCTGGGATGGGTGGAAACCCCTTTTGGACCATGAGCTCAAATCCTTTTTCCCTGTGCTGGTTAGTTTTTGTTTTTGATACAAAATAGAGTTGTCTGGGGACAGGGACACTCTGTTGAGAAAATCCATCCATTAAACTGGCTTGTAAGCAGATCTATGGGATACTTTCTTGAATATTGATTGACGGGAGAGTGCTCAGCCCACTGTGGGCAGTGCCATTCCTACGCAAGTGGTCCTGGATTGTATAAAAAGCAAGCTGGGCCAGCCATGGAGCAGGCAAGGCAGTAAGCAGCATTTCTCTTTGGCTTCTCTTTCAGTTTCAGCCTCTAGATCCCTTCCTGAGTCCCTCCCTGATTTCACTTCACTATGGGCTGTGGTGTTGAAGTGTAAGTCAAATAAACCCTATTCTTTCCCAAGCTGGTTTTAGTCAGTGTTTTTTCATTTCAACAGATAACAAACTAGCACGCTCCTTTAAGTTGCTTCTGTCAGGGACTGTGGTCACACCAGCATGAAAGCAACTAACGCAAGCCCTGCTGCCTTAATTCTGGGCATGCTCTTCGTGACTGTGAAGCTTCCCCAGAGCCCGTTGAAGGCGGACCGTAGTGAAGGGTAGGAAGACAAACTCTGTGTGACCCATGGATGATGACATTGTGATACAAAAATTTAGGTCATCAAGTGTTAGTGGAACTAGGTAACTGCACAGGCAATTTATCCATGTCTCTCTCTCTCTCTCTCTCTCTCTCTCTCTCTCTCTCTCTCTCTCTGTATGTATGTGTGATATATATATACATATATATATATATATATATATATATATATATATATATATATGTATATATGTACCTGCCTGCCTGCCTACCTATCTAACAGCCATATATTCTATGCTAGTTGTGTATTCTACTAATTCAGAGTTTTGGCAGGATAAGAAGCTTTGGTTTTCTCAAAAGCTCTCGGGAAGGGGTGGGAGACGTATGGAGTAAAAGTGCCTGTCCTGGAGTGGTGTGGTATAGGGAAGTTTTCCCTATGGAATACCCCAACAAGATTCCACAGGTGTTGTTTCTCCCAGGAGACCTCCAACAGACTTTAGTAACACAGCAGAGCAGGACCCGAGCAAGCATGCATGTGTGGGTACAGCCGGCTCCCTCTGGCTCCCTCTGGCTCCCCCTGGCTCCCTCTGGCTCCCCCTGGCTCCCTCTGGCTCCCCCTGGCTCCCTCTGGCTCCCCCTGGCTCCCTCTGGCTCCCTCTGGCTCCCCCTGGCTCCCCCTGGCTCCCCCTGGCTCCCTCTGGCTCCCTCTGGCTCCCTCTGGCTCCCTCTGGCTCCCCCTGGCTCCCTCTGGCTCCTTCTGGCTCCCTCTGCCTCCCTCTGGCTCCCCATGGCTCCCTCTGGCTCCCTCTGTCTCCCTCTGGCTCCCTCTGGCTCCCCCTGGCTCCCCCTGGCTCCCCCTGGCTTCCTCTGGCTCCCTCTGGCTCCCTCTGGCTCCCCCTGGCTCCCTCTGGCTCATAGCTTTCCATTACCATCTTGCAAATATGCTCTGTCTGAGGTCAAGCGAGGTCAATCCAGCAATGGGTAAAATGCTGATTTTACGTCTCTTCCTCTGCCCGCTAAATATTCGGCAAATGTTTACCAGACCACTCTGAACTTTTAGGCGTCTCCAGGGAATAACAACTTAGCGGCACATATGGAAATATTGTCATTATCTGTTTATGGCTGACCGTGGGATGAACGGTGACCAGGGAAGCTTGAGGGAGTGGGTCATGCCTCTGACTCTTCGTTTTCTCTTCCTCTCATTTACCCTGGGCCTCATTCTCCATCCTCCGCACAGGCCAGCGTGCAGCTGCATTCATTATTCCCACCAAGTCTGCCCAAAGCTGCTGTACAAGGAACTAAATGGTTTGTAAGCACAGACTCGTTTCCCAGGCAGTATTGTAATAGCACAAAGAGATGAGGGTTTTGATCTGGCACACGCTCCCTAAATTTGCCAGAGGTAACAGCGTATCTCTCTCTCTCTCTCTCTCTCTCTCTCTCTCTCTCTCTCTCTCTCTCTCTCTCTCTGTGTGTGTGTGTATGTGTGTGTGTGTGTTTTAGTGGGTAGGTGTCAGTATGTGGGCTCTGGGAGGTGTCTCGTGAACACTACTGATGAAGAGAGAGGCGACAGCATTTGCCATTTGGTAATAGGATTCAGTGTTACAGGACTGTTATTTTTAGGGTTTAAGCTATGAAAATCTTACTCCCTCACTAGGGGCCTCTTTTCTGTCATTCTGGGGCACACCAGGTGAGGAATCTAGTGTCATCTTTGAAAATAATAAAAGATCCAAGTTAGCTTATAAAATACTGCTCTCCCAAGTCTGGTTGACAAGAGTGAGCTTAAAAAATGGAATTTTGGTTCGAAATAAGTAGGCGATAGACATAGAAAGAGAGTGTGGGATTTGAAAGTCTTGAGTTAAATAAGGGCTACTAGAGTCAGAATCTTGAAATTGATAGAACTTGATTGTATTCACCATGGCAAATCAAGTATCCATAGCCATGACCTCTGCAAGTCTGTTTGTCTGTTATCTATTAGTTATCTGTGTATCTATGTATGAATCTATTTATCATCTATCTTATCTATGGATTTATCAACTCTATCATCTATCTATCTATCTATCATCTATCTATCTTCCTATCCATCTATCTATTCATCTATCCATCCATTTATCTATCTCTCTATATATCTATATAAATATATAAATATCTATCCATTTATATATTTTTCTATCAGTCATCATGTATCTATCCATCTTCCATATGCCTCTCTGTGTGTGTGAAATACACACATTTGATATGCCCTATGTTCACTTGGTGGTTTTGGTCTAGATTCCCTCCCTTGATCACCGTCACATCTTTGCATTCACACATGCTTCATATTTGTCATATTCCTTGGGTAGAACTAGTGGAATGTTTTTGTGTACATCTGGAGGCTTTTGTGGTTTGCCAACATGGGCTCTTAAGATAAAGGTTTCTATTGTTCTATGCTTTAATCCTATCAACCATTGCATCAAATGTAGCTACTTAGAAAAATCCAGAAGCTTGAGCATTAAGGTGCTCATGACTTTGATGACAAGCCACGTGAGTGATGATCACTGAATACGCTCCAGTCTTTATTATGAGGGCCAAAATTGAAAGTCAGCACCTCCCAGGCCAGCTCCATCTACACCCACCTCAAGCATAATGTGTCCCCAATCACAATGGTGGCTCTTTTTTGTCTCCCTTGACTCCCTCTGGTAACAGCCCTTTCCCTATACTCTGTTTCTTGGTTAGAGCCAAGCATTACCCCCTGTTCCTCTCCCAGCTGGGGCGCCCACTTCTATGGGCGTGTTCTGTTGCTTTACCCTCCTCAGAGTCTTTCCCCTTCTTGTCACCTCCCTGCTTGCTGTGGCCACTGTGGCTCATTGTCCCAAATACTTCAGTTTCCTCCTTACTGTCTTCTTTTCTCAGCAGCCTTGGGGCCTGGAGCTGTCCACAAGTGGCTCTGTTTCCAGACTCCATGAAGGCTCCACCATGGGCGTCAGTGCTCCGCGAGTCTGCCTATTCCCAGCCCCCAGCAGCGTGAGGCTCTGTTCACACTTGGCCCTCCTGGCTTCTGACTCACACGTTCCCTCCCACCTCCTGCACCACTCTCTTCCCCAGAGGTGCACACTTGTCTTGCATTCCACTTTGCTTCTGTTCAAATGTCACCTCCTCAGAGAGAGACTATCTTTGAAGATTTAAAATAAAACACGCTCCCCAGGCGCTATCTTCTGGTCTCTGCTTCTTTTCACTTGCTTTCCTCCCCAACAATGGTCACTACCTTCTGACATTCTATGCCTATTTATTTGTCTGGTTCCTCTGAAGCCAGTATCAGCTTCCTGAGACAGAGGGCTTTATTTTTTGGTCAGAAGTGTCTCCGGTGGCTAAGAAACATCTGGCATGTAGCAGTTGCTCATGGATTATTTGTCAAGCAAATGAAAAAGGGGCTGGTAAGATGGCTTCATGGGTAAAAGCAACTGATGCCAAACGTGATGACCTGTGCCTGATTCATAAAACCTACATGGCTGGAAGGAGAGAAGTGACTCTCCATAAGCTGTCCTCTGACCTTTACATGCAGTACGACACCTGTATTCTCATACATATGAGAGTGCACACATGTGCCTGCATGTGCGCGCGTGCGCGTGCGCGCACACACACACACACACACACACACAAGTAAATGCAATGTAAAACCATAAGTGAATAGATGAGAATGTTACTAGTGCTTTCTGCAATGCCTTGTACATTTTATATATAGCAGTCATTTTATTCTGATGCTATTGGATGAGCAAGGAGGAAGCTTACTGTAATAACACTGAAGGTGAGATGATGTTCACAGGTGTGCGCCACCACTCCTGGCGTCAGCTAACTTTCTTATGTAGCGTAGGACCACCTGCCTAGGAATGGTGCTGCCCACGGTGGGCTGGGCCCTCCTCCATCAATTAGCAGTCAGGATAATGACCTACAGACACAACCATGGGCACTTCCTCAACTGAGGGTTCCTCCTCCCAGGTATGCTGTCTGTTGTGTCATGCTGACAATAAAAATTACACAAGATGCCAGGTTAGTTGTAAACCTGGACTCTGCTATGTAAGTTTGCTATCATGGTGTTGAAAAACTTCTCTGCTTTTGCAGCAACTTAAAGCCTGTTTCTGCAAGGAATGGATAGAGGAAAGGTAGGCTTCTTATAAAAGTGATTGACAGTAGAATTTTATTCAGCCACAAGGAAAAACAAAATTATGAAATTTGCCAGAAAATGTATGGAACTAGGGAGCACAATATTAAGAGAGATGATCCAGGCTCAGAAAGACAAATAATTCATTTTTTCCTCTTAGGTGGGTCCTTGGTTTTGACTATTATGTATGTTTATCTAGGTCACAGCAAATGTGGGCTAAGACTAGGAAACCAGAAAGGGGAAAAAGGCGGCATCAGAGCGGGTAGGTAGGGAAGACTATAGAACAGGAGGATGTTAAAGCGGAGAATAGGGGGTGAAAGGGGGTACAGTGGGTAAAGAGGGAGCAGGCAGGTGAGCAGAAGGAGCATGTGTGAGGGGTGAACAAAACTGACATAAGGAAGCTTGTTGCTTTGTAAGCTAATTAAAAATCAATAAATGTAGATCATCCTGGAAGTGTGTCGAGGACTGTAAGGGCCAGAAGTCAGGGTGGACAGTCCGCTGGCCATGGCAAGGTTGTTGTACTCTTGAACCCGAAGCCACTTACACCAGATCAAGCCAGTATGGACAGGAGTGGGGGTAAGGGTTCTAATGCCTCACTGCTAGCTGAGGGCTTATCAGCAGCTTCACTGCTAACTGAGGACTTATCGGCAGCTCATAGCTGCTGAAAGAAGGACAGTCACTTCAGAGATGTGGTCCCTGGTTAGTTGCCCATCCTCCAGTGTCTGCCCTCACACCCAAACCCAAAGGCAGCACTAAGTGGGTTATGTGATTAAAAAGAGGACAGGAAATTGAGAGAGAATTGTGTGTGTGGGGGGAGGGGGTCATATGGACAGAGGGATAGAGGGGTGGATATGATCACACATGTGTGAACTTCTCAAAGAATAAGTATATATTTAAAAAAATAAAATAAAATAAGTAAATTAACTGGAAAATGCTGAAAGGGAAAATGGCTGTGAAGTGGGGAAGCATTGCGTTACGGTATCAAGGGCAGGGGTTGCGTACAGCTGGAAGCATGCACGTGTGTACTTCGCAGGGTTAGACCCACTTTCTTGATTGTTCCCCGTGGTGTTGGATCAGGGCTGTCATCTTCAATGAGGAATTCCAGGACTCTAGGAATGACTGACCATCCTTAAGTGACTGATGGCCTAATGTCATCCTCGCATTCGGGAGCCTGGAAAGCCAAGCTTGTGTCCTGATTCAGATTCCAGGCTCCTTAGGGACTCTGAACTGCGCGTCTCTGGGTTTGGTGCCATTCTGAGACTTGCAGATGCTTCACTGGTGTTTCCTTCTCCTTTCTTTTCTTTTCATTAGCAGAGATGATAAGACAGGTAAGAGGACGCAGCAGGGCACTGGGGTCCGTAGGGCACACATGGGGATATGGTCATGATTTGCTAAGTAGGTACTATCCACAGATAAGGCAGGTATATAGGGCACAGTGGGGGCAGACAGTGCTCTCAGGATGAGGCGGGCTGACAGGAGATCTGGTGAGCCCAAGGGATGGTGGCTTAGATGTCACCAGAGGGGGGTGGCAAGGCACTGTCTGTCACAGTTAATTCCAGGCCTAGCTGTTGTTGTTTCCCTTTGGTCCCATGTGGGAAGGGGTTCTGATGTGAGTCACACCGTTGCATCTGGTTGTCCTCTGATGGTGAGCACCCTGTTAACCAATGCCAGCAGGCTTCAAAGGAATGTTTTCAGGACAATGCAGAATGTAGCAGAAGGCTCACCCAAACCCAGCTGGTCTCAGAAGGTCTCTGTTCATCAGATGTGTCTATGCTCATTAAAACAGCCTGATGAGCGCAATGTGTCTGGGGACTCAGGTGGATGAGCTCAGTCATCTGTATGGAGCTGAGCCTGGGGGAGGCTTAGTTATGCCTCTCTGTACTAGGTGAGCTGTGGAGCGTTTTCCACACCCTCACCTCATACCTCTGCCACCCTCCCTCGATGGAGCAGGATCTCCTTGGGTTGTCCAAGAGCTTCTATATCTTTTAGCAGTCATATCCAACTATCAGGCAGGGATACTGTGTTAGCATATTCAACTATCAGGCAGGGATACTGTGTTAGCATATTCAACTAACTATCAGGCAGGGATACTGTTAGCATGTCCAGCCATCAGGCAGGGATTTTGTGTTAGCATATTCAACTATCAGGCAGGGATACTTACTGTGTTGTCTTAGTTTCCAGAAAGCAGACTTCAAGCCAAAGTTTTATGCATGATGTTTTATTTGGAAGGAAAAAAAAAAGTGATCAGGTTGTGGTGGCTCATACCTGTATCCCCAGTACTTGAGACTCTGGGGTAGGGGGATCCTAAGTTTGAGGTCACCTGGGCTACCTAGTAAGACGCTGCCTCAAAAACCATAACAAACTGAAAAGGAAGGCTTTCTTTAAAAGACAAAGCTGGAACAGTGCGATAGAGAGAGGAAGGCAGCCAAGAAAGGATATGCTAACAAGCCAATTTCCCAATTTCCAATGAGAGTGACCAGACCTCATCCACAGGGACATTCTGGAAAATAATAGACTACAAGGCTCAGGCTTATCCCACTCATGGGTTTACATGCCTCCTCCCACCAGACATGAGTAAGGGCTTATTTTGTTTTACTGTTTTGAAAGTTCTAATTCTCTAGAATTTCCTACTCTTGAAGGTATGCCTTCTTGAGGAAAGTACTCCGGCCAAGAGGTACCAACAAGGGTAGTGGGAGGTCCACTTTGATGCTCAAAAAAAAAAAAAAAGGAAAGGCCTGGGAATTATGGATGGGCCATGGTACTTAATTTATGGCTTCAAACAACAGAGGTTTGCCTCTTGATTAACCCTCAGCCAAAGATAGCCTATGGTTGTGTTCAACAGCCTCTTTTAGTGGAGGGGCTTCGTTTGTGTCATGCCTTCTGTGATGAAGGGCTTTAACTTTCAACTTGATCCAATCTAGAATCACCTGAGAAGAGTGCATCAATGAGAGATTGTCTTCTTTGGGTTGACCTGCAGGCATGCCTGTGGGGGATTGTCTTGTCTAACTGGTGTGGGATGACCCAGCCCACCGTGGGGAGCACTATTCCCAGGGCTGCACTGTATACGTGAGAGAGAACGTGTGTGCTCGCTTTTCTCTCTGCTTTTGACTGTGGATGTGATAGGACCAGCTGCAGCAGGATCCTGTGCTGTGACTTCTCAACAACATGACTGTAACCTGGAATTGTCATCTAAAGCAAACCCTTCCCCCTCCAGGTTTCTTTATGTTGGATGTTTTATTACAGCATCAGAAACAGGACCGAGACTCCTTCCTTTGGCAGGTTGGTAGAAACAGCAGACCACTAGAAATGACATTGCATTAGTTCTGAGTCCTCAGGAAACTCTCAGTATTTCATCTCTTGTCTTGAAATCCTGACCCTGTCCTATGGTGGTCAACTGTCTTACCACCTCAGCCTGCAGTCAGCCAAACTTCAGAGACAGACAGCTTGTGTGATTTGCACCAGACAGCCAAAGGAAAGAGAGCCTTGATGTGACAGAGGGGCTGCCAGGCAAGCCCAGACATTGCTGTCTTCTGAACCCAGTCCTCGCTGCCCACCACTCCACCATGATCTAAGTAAGCCAGTTGCATAGAGATAAGTTATGTAAGGAGCATGCTCCATATTAATTTGATTGACCAGCATTTCTTATAGTGGCAAGGTATGCACAAGATGAGACTGAGTAATGTGGTCTAGCAGGAAGTGGATGTTAGCCATTTCCATCATAAACGTGAACTCTTCTCTGCCCCAGAGTAGCATCTAGTGCTCCTTACAGAGACAGGAGCCTTGTGCAATCCCATTATACCATGTGATGTACTAATGAGCCAGAGCTCCTGAAGGTCTCAGTCCCAGATGCCTCCTAGTAGGACAGATTATACTTAAGCAGGCTCTGGATCTGGTGGTCATCTTTATTTGAAGGAAAGGAAGAAGGGAGTTAAAAAGCAGACCTGCATGATTATGCTGTGGTTTCCAGGTACATTCTGGAAGCCCCTTGGGTCCCTTCGGTGAGGAACTCTGGTGGGAGGAGAGCTCGTGGCAAGATTTGTGCATTTCTGTATTGTTCTGCTGTGATTGGTCTCATCACAGCAGCATCAATAACTTCACAGTGCTCCTGGGAGTCAGCATCCGCCCTGGTGTCTGTAGTGTCTTGTAGCGTAATTGATGATTCACTAGTCTAAGTGACGATTCAAGTCCCCTGGAGAGCATGCAGTGTGTTGGAGGAAGCTCAGTGTGTCGGAAGGATGCAGGTCTCAGTATCCTATTTCTGGCTTGTGACTCTGTGACCTTGAGCCAATTGCTTAAATGCAGGGACCTGTCTCCCGTTTTTTTCTAATGTTACAAGAAATGTCCATATTTCTTGGAACCACCTGATGAAAGAATGGATTTATGTTGTTTTGCCCTACTGGACACCCTGCACACACAGGTGGAATCTAAATTAGAGGGTGCTCAAGCTCCTACTTTTAGATATCCCACTTGCTGGTTCTCTGATGTCTGAGGATTATGATGAGCCACAGTTTATCATAGGACATGCCATCACCCTAAAGAGTCACGTCTGTGTATGTTTCTGGGGTTTCTCTTCGCTGTTAGTTTTATTTATCTTTTGTTTCTTAAATGACAATCTTTATTGTTTTGTATTACAATAACCTTTCCCACAAGGTCATGAATGATAACCCACTCCCATCCTATCTTTCTGTCTTTTCTTTTTAAAGATAAAAAATAATGTGTGTGTGTGTGTGTGTGTGTGTGTGTGTGTGTGTGTGTGTGTGAGTATGTATTATGTGTACACATTTGTTCAGGTTCGTGCCCATATACATGCACAAGCATGTGGGAGTCAGAGGTCAATGTTGGGTATCTTTCTTAATTACTCTTTGCCTGATTTTTTTTGAGGGTATCCCTTTGACCCTGGCTCTCGCTGCCTTGGAAGGACCAGACTCCTCCTGGCTCCTCCTTCCCCACAGTAGAATTACAGGCATGCTGACAAGCTCTTTCTGTGGGGCCCGGGGAGCTGAACTCAGGTCCCCAGGCTTATTCATCAAACTGCCAACTTGATCCAAGCTAGAGTCACTTGGGAAGGTGGGATGCGGCCCTTCCCAGGCTTGCTGAGCCCTTTAGTGCTGTTTCCTTTTTCCCTTTTATCGAGAGAGTTATGGTGAGTGATTTCTAACCATTCCAGGTGCCTTTATTTTTATGGGTACCCCATTTTTATTCATCTCTGTCTTATTCTCTTCCTTCTTTCCTTCCTTCCTTCCTTTCTTATTTTTTGGATAAGCTTTCTCTGTTTAGCACAGGCTGTCCTGGGACTTGTTTTGTAGACCAGGCTGGCCTCAAACTGAGAACTTCCTACTTTTGCCTCCCGAGTGCTGGGATTAAAGGTGTGCACCACCATGCCCGGCTTCATCTCCAATTTTCTTTCATTTTGGCTAGAGATTATTAGTTGACATATTTTAGAATTCTAGATTGTCTTTGTGGATTTATATGAATGAACCATGAGCACTGGGGATGTATTCTCTATAGAGTCAGGGCTTGGTAATTATTAAACTAAGCTATATTCATTATTTAGGTACAATTCTTTTAGCTAGTATTGTTAAGTCATAGGGGGCCATGAAAGCATTTTTGAACAGGTTTCCGGGTGTTCATAAATCCCTGGAAAGGCATCCAGCCAGAGGCCACAAGGGTCTAAGTGAAGGAGGGAGCCTTCATGGGGTTCTCATAGGCATAGGCAAGTCTAACCTTGATTTTCGTTTTGTGTGTAGCCCTTTGGTCTATCCACAGCACTGTAAGGAGACTTTTAGATGATTTTTTTTTCTTGTTTTCTGCTAGTACTCATTTCCTGTACTGAAACAATCAATGTCGGTTGATGTCTATTCATGGACACTTAGACTATAACTCTGAATGTTCTTCTTTATCAGTATAAAAATGATAATTATAGCATCTTTAAAGGTCCCTTTTAGTACATTTGCCTCGAGTTCAACTTTGTCTTATTTTAATGCTCCAAGTGTAGTTTTCTGTTTATTTGAATTTGTCTGATTTTTTTCAAACTCTAGGCTTCTTGCTTAATTGGATTCTTTTTGTATCAATCATGTTTAATATGAAATTTAATCTTGTTTACGCTCATCACAGTGAATTATGTCTTTGCTCCGGCTCCAATCATTTTGCTTTTATTTTCTGCTTAATGTTTATGAATCCTGGTGTTTCTGTCTTCTGCTCTGAAGATTTTACATTTGTTGCTTTTCTGTCCCCTGGTAGTTTGCACAACTGATTGCAGTCCCTTTTAACACCAAGTTTAAAAATCTTTGAAAGTTTTACTAGACGAATTCTAACATACATCTCTCTACCTAACATAGCAATTCCCTTTATATTTAATTCAAATTTTAAATTTTAATTTTTTGTTATTTAAAATTTTTATTTTTCACGTTATGTGCACGAGTGTGTTTACCTGCATGTATATGTATGCACTATGTACATGCCTGGTGCCTATGGAGTTGGAAGAGCCTGTTAGATCTCCTGGGACTGGAGTTACAGATGGTTGTGAGCTGCCATATGGGAGCTGGGAACTGAACTAGGGTCCTCTGCAAGAGCTGGTAGTGTTTTTAACCACTGACCCATCTCTGCAAGCACCTTTAAACTTTTTTGTTAAAGTCTTATTTGTTTATTTTTTTGGTGTGTGTGTCTCTGTGTGTGTGTGTGTGTGTGTACATGTGTGTGTGTGTGTGTGTGTGGTTGTGTGTACATGTTTGCACACTTATAGAGGTCAGAGAACAGCTTTCAGGAGTCACTTCTCTCCTTCCACCACGTGAGTCCTGGGGATCCAACACACACACTATGGCATATATGTGGGTATACACATACACATAGAGACACCAGATAAATAAATAAATATGTGTAAAAAGAAGGGTAGGAATTTGGACACATGTTTGCTTGTTCTCTTTTTGTCTTCTATGTTCTTAGAAAACATAAAAATTTAATTCATTTTTTGCAACTCCATTATCATATTATAAATATTCTTAGGTATGCTATTATCTGTATTGTTTTAAATCATACTTATAAGAAAGCAAGAAAATTATATTAGTTTCCATTCTTACTGTTTACTAAATTTTATACTGTGATGCATTTTCTCTTGGCCTCAACTTTTTTTGTGTGTGTATCTTTCCCATTGTTTCATGTCTATCTGCTACAAGTAATTTATTTCTTTAAAAAAAATTAAATATAAATATGAGTATGTGTCTGTGTGTGGGTATCGGCTCATGAGTGCAGGTGACTGCAGAGGCCACAGAGGTAAATAGATCCTCGGGAGCTGGGTTTACAGGTGACTGTGAGCTGCCAGAGGTTGATCCTGGGGACAGAACTCAGGTCCTCTGTAAGAGTTGTACACTCCCTTAACCTCTGAGCCGTCTCTCCAGGCCCTTCAAGCAATTTCTTAAAGGGAATGCATTTCCAAGATCCTTTTCCCCTATGATTGTATTGGCTTTCCATTTTCACACGTGAGTATTATCCAGAATAGATATAAACATATCAGTTAGCAATCGCTACCTGTATGGAAGGCCACACCAAAGTTAATGACTTAACGAGGCTGGAAGAGACAGCTCAGGTTAAAATCATTTTTTATTTTGTATAGAGAACTGAGTTTTGTTTTCAGCATCCATGTTGCATGATGGTATTCTAGCTCTAGGAGAGCTGATGCTCTTTTCTGCCCTCCACAGGGCTTTCACTTGATCATACCTATATACAGACACACTGACACACACATATATAGACACAGACACATAGACACACACACAGACACATAGACACACACACAGACACATAGACACACACATATATAGACACAGACACACACACACACACACACACACAGACACGGACACAGACATAGACACACACATATATAGACACAGACAAACACACACAGATGTAACTAGGGAAAAACAAAGCTAATAACTTCTTTGAAGGGCAGAGGGAACGAGAAGATGATAGTCACATGACACAAAATTTCAGGTCAGGCAAGATGAATAAGCTCAAGGGAGTTAATGTGCACCATGCTAATTCAAATCAGTAACATATGTCATAGTTGAATATTGCTAATAGTAGATTTTAGGTGTTCTTTCCACAAAAGGTCTCTGAGTAATCCGTTCATGAAATAGCTTACTTTCCTTCTCAATTGAAAGAATGTTTTTGTGAGGTAAGTGACACAGTACAATTTGTTTGACCCTCTCTCATTTCTGCAGTTTAACAGTGAGTTTCCTTGACCAGTTCTGATCTGGATGTCCTCACCCATTCATCCGCAGTCCTCTGCTAGGCTGAGCAGGAGCTAGCCTCCCAAGGAAGCCTCCCCTCTCCCTGGAGGCTCATCCTAACAGGACAATGACAGCTGGGTGGGGTTTCTGAAGGAAGCATGGAAGCAGCAGCAGCCTCTTAGGGCTCATGCTTGTCACTGGCATAGCTTGATAGCCAACACATTCTGTCATTCGGAACAAATGGCTGAGGTCACTAGCTCAGATCCAACGGCAGGGAAATGGAATCTACTTGCATATATTTATTTTTAATTATGCTGGGACTACCTTGCTTGGCTTTGTGTAGCGCTGGGGATTGAACCCACAGCTTTCTGCGTACCAGGCAAGCACAGGGTCATCTAAGCTATGTCCCCAGCTCCTCTTTTTCATGCAGTTACCTTTTCCATTGTGGGTGTGTTTATAGGACTTCTATGGGCAGTTAAGCATTTGGCTAGCTGTGGCTTATCTTTTCGATAATTCTGGCAACATTGCTCTCCATATGCAAAGCGGGGAGTTCGAGTTCCTCATGGAGTTATAGCTGGAGGGAGGGCACATGCACTAAGCGGGGAGTCCACTTGCTCTTTGCATTATTTCCCTTTCTCTCTTAGAGGAGTGCTTTTCCCCTCACTCACACTGACGGGCCCTGAATGCTGCATGTGCTGGAAATCCACAGTTTCTAGCACACATTGTTACCAGGGGACCCCTTCCCTCTGCTCTTGCCTTCAGCACTGTTCTTAGAGAGCTCAAGTGGCCCCAGACATGCAATTTACCCAGACTCAAATGCCTTCTGTTCTGGCTCCCTGGTACCGGACGTTATTACAGTTTTATCCTGGATTGAGGAAATGGCACTTAATTATGGGGTGCTTGGGGAGTGGGCAGAGGAGGAGGTTCGGATTCTGCCTCCATTGTAGAATAGTCCAGGAGGGAGAGAGCCATAGAGGGAGAGAGGGTGTTCTTCAGCGTTCAGTCCCGTCACTAATTTTCAGTGGCATTTTCTCTGGATTTTCTGTGCTTCTTCTAGGCTTGAAGGTTGTCTTTTTGCCTATGTTTTTCTGACATGGTGAGTTCTTTCCACTGACTTCTCTGTTTCCATGAGAAAATAGATAAAAACCACAATAATTGGTTCTGATAGTCAAATGTCACTTTTAAAGGAGAAAACTCATTTCTTAAAAAAAAAAATAATTAAGCACAATGACAGGAAGGATTTCTCAGTGGTTAGCGCATTTGCTGCTCTTGAAAAGGGCTCATGGCCAGTTCCCAACAGCTGTGTTGGGTGGCACACAATAGCACCTAATTCCTACTCCAGGGTATCGGAAGCTCCTGGCTTCTGTGGGCATCTGTTCATACCACAAAGAGATAAACACAAGTACAAATCATTTTTTAAAAACCCACCCAAATCTTTAAAAAATTTCATCATTAAGGCCCCCCCTACCCCTAGCTCTTGGGAGGTGGTGGCTGCTCAGGGGAGTGACAGTCACTTTGGTGTTTTCAGTGTGACTGTTAGTAGGTTGTTCATGACCCAGTGGATGACTTTACACCCATGTGCTGCATGTAGGCAGCCCTAATTGGACCACTGGGTTAAAAATATATTCCTTTAAAATTATAAGGGGAAGGGTGAGGTTGGGAGGGAGATGTGGTGGGAGGTCCTAGAGGGGTGACAAAGGGGAGTAGGGAGTGGTTAAGAGCAGTTGCTGCTCTTGCAGAGGACCGTGGTTTGGTTCCCAGCAGCAACATAGCAGTTCATAACCATCTGTAGTTCTGGTTACTTGGGATCCGACAGACCAGGCATGGACACGAAGCACAAATATATATTCATGCAAATCATTCGTACAAATTAAAAAACCCACAAGAATGATAAATCAAAATGTTGTGTCATTCAGCTATTTCTGTGTCACGAGTTACTTCCAGTCTCGAGCCTTTCTTGTTTGCGGTGTGGCTACAAATACGATAGCGAGGCTGGGTGTTCCTGGGCAACTCTGGGCAACTCTGGGCAACTGTGAGATGAAAGCCTTTCTTCCTGCAGTATAGACACACTGGAGAGGTCAGAGAAACACTGCAGAAAGCGCTTCTCATTGTCAAAACAACCACCCCACATTTGGGTTTGGCAGTGTCACTTGGACCCACTTTACTGACCGGAGTGAGTCACGTGACTTAGGCCAGCACTTGCGAACTTGAGAAGCAGAGCAAACTTCCTGTTCCGGGAGGAAATGACATGATTACACGGCAGGGTCCGAAATCAGGAGCGGGAGAGCTGGTGCTGCAGCTTGCTGTGCCAAGTGGGGACCCGACTGCCAATCTACAGAGCCCACGTAAAAGTTGGGTAGGCATATTTGGGGGTCTGAATGAGTATTGTCCGTAGTAGGTTCAGCAATTGGAATTCTTGGTCCTCTGTTGCTGGTGCCATTTGTGGAGGCTATGGAACCTTTCGGGGGTGCGTCCTTGTTGGAGGAAGTATGTCACTGAGGCAGGTGCCCCCCAACTCTCTTTCCATGCTTTTCCAGTGAGGTAGGTGATGTGATTTCTCAGCTACCTGTTTAGGTGGTCTGCTGTCATTTCTCCTCGTCCATAAGATGCAGTAAACAATTCTGTAAGACACTATTTACTCATGGTTGTATCATAGAGACAAAAAGTGGCTAATATAACACAGCCTCTGCCTTTAATCCCAACACTTGGGAAGCAGAGGCAGGAGATCTCAGAGCAAGTTAGACCAGCTGGAACGGAGAGCTCTGGGTTCACTGAGAGACTTTGCCTTAATACGTAAAGTGGAGAGTTGTACAGGATAACAGCTGATGCCAGCCTCAGGCCTCTGTATGTAGATGTAGCCATGTGCATGGACAGTTGCATTCTCATGTGTGGGTGTCATGTGCACAAGTATGCATACAAATACAAGGAGCCCAAAAGCAGGGCGAGGGCAGAAACTTGGGCTACAGTGTAAAGCCATCCAAGTATTTCTTGTATAAAAGCATTGTGCAAAGACTTCCCGCGGATTTCTTCCTATCTCCTCCTCCTTCTTCCAGGATACTAAAATCTGGATTTCCTATCACATGTAAGGAGAAAAGAGAAGTTGGAGACTTGGAATGGTTTCCTCACTACCCACAGCCTTTTGAGGGTGCACAGGGGGAGATTTAGAGCTAGGTCTATCCGGCAAGTCTGTACCTCCCCAGCTTTACTCCAAGTTTAGTTTCTTTCTCAAGCCCAGTATTGCTCATTTCCCAGGAAGCACGGTGCTCACAAACCAAGACCAGGGACAGAGTGGAGGAGGCTGTAGGCCATCTGACATTTGGGAACCGCCCATCCTCTGCTCCAGGAACAAAGCAGGTGAAAGTTGCACTCCTGGGGAGAATGGTGATTCTGTTAATAGGTGTGGTGTTTATGCCAAGTGTCAATTAAAGCCTCCGGGGTAGCTTTGTTCCTCAGTGTTGGCTGGCTCACAGGGCTCAGAAGAGGGACACTGGGGAACAGGCTAGAAAGACAATCCCAGTCACTCCTGCTGTCCCATGGTTAGCCTTCAGCACTTACTGTACAGGCAGGGTCAGCAGAGGAGAGTGGCTCAGCTTCCAAGGCATACATTATAATGAGTCACACAGTCATTAGTGTGTGAACCCCAGGCAGCAAGCTCACATTTTGTGTGAGGGAAGAGAGTTTTTTTGTTTTTTGTTTTTTTTTTTGTTGTTGTTCAGTCATAAGCGCTCCCCTGCTGGGTCCGGAATTGCTCTCTGGAAAAAAAAAAAAAAGACAACTTCATTTTCTTTGAATTTAAAAGGACCTTCACAAACATTTTGGCTTAAATATAAAAGAAAAATTCTAAAAGAAATTAGAGAAAAGTTATAAACTTTGGTTGAGCCAAGTTCTGTGGAAATGAGTTCCAGTGAAAATAGAGTAAAGAATATTTATGCTCCCAACGCATCTCTTTCTCAGGTGTACTATTGCTCTGATGAAGAACAAAGACAGAAGAAAAAAGACAAGAGTTTGGCGGATACAAAATACTTAGGTTTAACAACAGTAGCAAAATTGGATATTTCCTTTAAAATAGTAAGGCTAACACAGAGCCTAAAGTGTTTCCTCAATAGCTAGAGTGTTGTAAGCAGTCCTGTATAAGAGGGAGATTCAGAGTTTGGGCTGAGAGTCACCGGTGCCTGGTGACTTTATCTGTCTTCTGCCACCTTTCAGTCTAGTGGGAGTCCTCCTGCTTGCTGAGGCACGTGGAGACCAGAAGCTTGTCCTTGAGGAAAGACTAGCTTTAGTACATGCTCCTCCTGGGTTCAAGCAGAGGCAACCAGGAGCAAGTGAGGATGTCTGGGTACACTTGAGGCTTTCCTCCCACTCCAACAGAGGACACGGGGTGGGGGGGGGGTGGGGGGGTGGGGGGGGGAAGCTGGGAAAGCAACTCCATGGTTAATGATCAACACTGTTTCTTCCCTTCCTGATGAATGGATGGAGCGCTAGACTTGTGGCGGAAGGGTATGTGTGTGTGAGTGGGGGACTGTCTTTGCCTGAGTGGAAGAATGCGAATCTGTCGTGTACATCTCCCTGTGTCCTCTATTTGAATTCCCAGATCCCGAGAATTTAAGGAGCCGCCTTTAATGACTCCATGTGCTCAGCATCCCTTCAACTTTAACCTTCTATGTTCATCTATGTATCTCACGAGCCCCTGATATACAGATAAGCATGCGTGCATGCGTGCTTTTGTTTTGTGACTGTAAGTTTTCCTGTTGAATGCATTTTGAAAATTGTAATGGGCAGTGCTGCAGAATGGGGAGTGTGTTTGGGGTTACTTTTAGCATAAGCAACTTCTCTGAGTACGCTCTAAATGTGATACCTGACCCTCTTTAGTGCGTTCTCAGGGGTGGTTATGGGCAGCACTGAAATAAAAATAAGTTTTCTTAGTTAAGGCTTCGCTGCTGAATCTTCATCCTGTGCCCTCCCTGCCACCAGACCTTTGAAGTCCCCACTGTCCCCTAACCTGGTGTAGCTCTCTTGTCCACTGTAGTTTGCTGTAAGACAAGAACCACACATTGAGTCACACCAGGGTACAGATGAGTGATGGAGGAAGAGTCATCTTTCTATAGGGATGAGCGCCACAGGCATCTGTGCACACAGTAAAGGGCATCCTTGAACTATTTTCAAGTTTAATAAACACTCATCTATGTAGCAGAAAAATCAAGCCTTTGGTTTTGAACTCCAAGGCTGTCAACTCAGTGTGGTTAATTGAAGTTAACATGTGCTGAAGGATAATTGATGAATTCCAAATATTTGCTATGCAAGAACCCATCAGGGGATGTGATCCATGGGAATATTAAAAACAAGTTTGAATGATGGAAAATTTGGTCTTCTAAATGAAAGATTTAAGAGCAATGTTTAAGATATGAGCTTGGGATTGTGCTAAGGAGAGGAAAGGAATGAACAAGGAAACAACTGTCATAAAATGAACACTTCCTCTGTGTGTGTGTGTGTGTGTGTGTGTGTGTGTGTGTGTGTGTGTGTGTGTGTGTGTGTAGCTGGACCCGGTCACCGGTCAGTTACCGTGAAATGGTCACTTTCATGTTAGGCTTGTCCTGTTTCACTCTATTCGTACTATTTATGCAGTTGTACCTTGGTTTGTGGAATTAGCTCCATGAATGTTCAGGAAGTGGCTGAAGAAGAGGGAGCTTAAACACCCCAAGTTAAGGACACACACAGGCAGCTTACGTTAGAGTCTACCTCAGACTCTGCGACTTTCCTAGTTTTCTACCCTCAAGATGCATTTGAATGAGCGAGAAGATCCACCCCACTAATGACCTGACATCATCTACACAGAGCACTTGTCTACTGTGTCCCGTCTTGGAGTGTGTGTGTGTGTGTGTGTGTGTGTGTGTGTGTGTGTGTGTGTGTGTGTGTGTCTAAAGAGCTTTCTCCTTTAATACTGGCCACCTCATCCTGCTACTCTAAAGAGAATATCAGCACTGAGTGACAGTCTTGTGTGAGACTCTTCTCTCCTTTGGGCACAGAGACTTGGAGAGCGCCTGTGAGGAGAGGTTCATGGATCCCGGTGTGGTGCTGACCTTCTAGCTAAGCATCAGTTTCCCTTGGATCTTGCTGATGATGCCTTCTAGACTGTACTCCTGGCTAAGTGACTAAGTTGGGAAGGCACATAGCACTGCCAAGTAGAAAAGTGAAAAAGAATTCATCTGGTTTTGGAGTGTGAGCCTGTGAAACAGCTATTTGTAGTCATTGTCTGGCCGTCAGTGGGCCTCAGGGTTCCTCTGCAGGGCTGCAATGCCACAGCTTAGAGAAAAGGCTGCTGTCAGGGATAGAACATATACACAGGCATGTACCAAGGCACATGAAGAGGGCAGGAAATAGAAACATGCTGGTGAAAGCTGTGTGCAGAGGATGAGAGATCCCACCTTTGGCAGCTACATCAGTTAAATTTCCATTTATTGAGTACTCACTCCCATTGAGCATTATTGTCAGGCGAGTTCTCTACAGAGTCTGAGTAAAATGAAAACCTCACAAGACAAGTATCCACCCTCATATATAGGGAAGAAGGGAGAAATCAACCAAACATCCAGCTCACCAGCTAACCTGCTGTCCATGCAGCCCAACTAACTAACCAACCAACCAATGGACCGACTGACCAACTGACCAACCAGCCAATCAACCAACCAACCAACCAGACAGGCAAACAAACAAGCAAACAAGCAAGCAAACAAGAAGCAGCGAGCTAGTCAGCTAGCCAACTAGCCTAGTAACCAACCTACCAACCAACCAACCAACCAACCAACCAACCAACCAACCAGACAGGCAAGCAAGCAAGCAAGCAAGCAAACAAACAAAATAAACATCTAAACCACCAGTTCAGGCACTAAATGTGGGTATTTATAGGGACTCTCAAACACATCTAATTTAGCCCTGTTTGTAAAGCAGGTGAGGAAAGTGTTAGGTATATTTTACAAATGAGAACAGTGAACACAGTGAACCCAGGCCTTGTTTAATATCATAGAGGCTGTAAGTGCCAGCCCAGAATCCAGGTCATGGAACTATGATTTCAAAAGTGTCCCTTTGTAAACACTTGATTACAACACAGCCGTGTGTTTAGAGACTGCAAAGGGGGGGGGGGGGAAGATTTAGTTCCTTTTGGGATAAAGGAAGTGAAGCATCAGGCTTCTGAGAAGAAGCAATTTTCCGTATGTGGAGAAGCAAAGAGTATCCTAGACAAAGAGATGCCATGGGGTGGGAGAGCGAGGCAGTGACCTGGAGCAGAAGTAACGAAGGTGTGGGCTTGCTTCAGGGAACCTCGCTGGAGAAACAGATCTAGGGTTGAGAAGTCGCTTCTGGCTGCCTCTAGCCATCTCCTTCACCCCAGGTCTTGTGTCAGGGCTCCTGTCTCCTTCCTGAAGAGGTATTATGAATCCCAGACTGGAACAAGGACAAATTTGAACTTTTAGAGGTTTCTTTTGCCTCTAGCACCCAAGAGCAGGGATTATGGGTGTGGCCTACCACATCTGGTTTATGTAGTGTGGGGGACTGAACACAGTGCATGATAGGCAAACTTCCCACCCCCCCATTTTTTCTTTTACATCTTAAATTTTATTTATTGATTTATTTTTTGAGGCAGGGTTTCTCTGTGTAGTCCTGGCTGCCCTGGACTCCCTTTGTAGACATGACTGGCCTCGAACTCACATGGTACAATATGTAATTATATGTTTATCATCTTATCATGTTCACTTCTTTGTTGTGGGAACATTCAAAATCCTGTCTAGTAGCCATTTTCAAATAGTTAACTATTATCAACCTGATAACTTATGTATTTGTTATTCAACTGGTACAGAGAACAATGGCCCATGTCCTTGGGTACTGTTCTATTGAATATTTGGCAACCATAGGTTAGGCAAACTCACAGGTGCTGTTTCCCTTAGCAGCATGGACTGCATTTGTGTCTCTGTGTCATGTTTTATTAAGTCTCATAATATGTCAAACCTTTCAAGTCATATGATACAGTGACCCATGGTGTTCCTATTGTGACAGCTTTGGAGTGCCACAAATAGTCACCCATAAAGGACCCAAATTTAATAAATGTCATGTGTGTCCTGACTGCTCCAGTGTCAGCTCTTCTCCGAGCTCTCTTCTCTTTCCTTTGTCCCCTATCCTCTGGGACACGGCAGGAAATTAGTACAGTTAATAATCGGCTTCTTAGTGTTCAAATTGGTCTCTCAGTGTTCAAGTGAAAGCTATTGCCTCCCCCTGTGTACCAAGCCCCCATAAGGAAGACAAGTCAAAAGCAGAGACAGGACAAAGCTGGGCCTCTGGCAGCAAACATCCATGATGAGAAAGTAAAGGGAGAGTTCTTGGAGGACATTTAAAAAGCTACTCCAGTGAGCATACAACGCTAAGCAAGGAAAAGAGTCCATTGCCCAAGAGGGAGGGCGTTAGTGACTGCAACAGAAGCTCAAACCAGCCACAGCAGCCTCTTAGGCTAAAGCTCCGCTCACGTGAGGCCCTGGCTCTCTTCAATTCCAAGAGTAGTGAGGAAGCTCCACAAGAAGTTTTAAGGTCTTCTTTAAGGGTTGGTTCACATGGTTCGGGGGAAGCAGTGTGTACACACCAGAGCAAAGACAGTCAGCAGGTGCTGATGGTAAAGTTGCCTTGAGATATCCAGATGTGATGGAGATCACCAGTAAAGCTGGCCTCACCCAATGATTTCCGAGGTAGATGGAACAAGTCTTGTTTTGAAAGGAGATGCTTCTTGGATTTTCATAGCTGAAGAGGGAGAGTCGAAGCTTCCAAGGACATCTAGTGCTCTTGTTAGGGCTGACAGCAGCTGATGACATTAAGCTAAAAATCAATCATTGCTTATTTTTTTCTGAAAATGTTAGGGCCCTTAAGCCTACTAAATATTCTGTGGCTGTGTTTCATCGGTGGAGCAAGAGAGCCTGGATAATAGCAGATCTGTTCCAGAATGGTCTGTGGAGTGTTTGAAGGCTGTCATTGACTCACTGGAGAAGGCCTCTTTCAAAACGTTACTTCTGTGTGTGTGTATGTGTGTGTGTGTGTGTGTGTGTGTGATATGTGTATCTTCATGTGTGTACACATGTGTTTGTGTGCCTTTGGAGGCTAGGGGAAAACCTTGGGTGTCATCAGACAGGATGCTACCTACCTAGTTCTCTGAGACAGGAAGGATCTCTCACTTGGCCTGGATCTCACGCCTTAGGTTACCCTGGATGGCCAACAAGCCCCCGAGATCCTTCTGTGTTTGCTTCCCCAGTGCTGGGATTACATGCATGTGCCTCTACTCTTGGTTTTTCTTCTACACAGTTCTGAGGGATCAGTCTCACGTCCTCACACTTGCACGGTAAGCCTTTTACTGATTGGGGTATCTCTCTGGCCTTATTACTACCACCAACCGTGCATCTCATGTCAATGTACAATACTGGCATTGATAACAATGTTTTTATACCATCTAACACAGGATCTATTCTACAGCCTATGGATTGAAGAGACTCTTGGCGCTCACATCTTATGTCAATAAAATTAAGGCCTTTAGAATGTGTCACCAATCTGGATGCTGTTAATGTTGGTTCACAGGAAGAGATGAAACACTGAATGGGAGTCTGGAGATCAATTCCAGCAGCTATGGTGACTTGAAGGGTTCAAGGCTGCAGTGGAGGAAGTCACCACAGACATTGCTGAAGAGGTGAGGGAACTAGGCGAGGGAGATGAGGTTGCTGCGATCTCACAACAAAATTATTGAGTGGGCCGCTTTCTGGGCGAGCAGAGGAGTAGGTGTCTTCAGCTGGAATGGACAGGTGAAGGTGCTGTGTTTTGTTGAAGTGTCACCAAGTGTTATATAAACTAGACAGAGCAGTGACAGCATCTAATAAGGCTGACTCCAACCTGGAGAGAAGTCCTGTTGTGGGTCTAATGCTATAAAATAGCATCACATACCACAGAGAACTCTTTTGGGGAAAGTTGTGGTAATTGATACAGTCAACTTCATTGTCTGGTAAGAAATTGCCACTGGTACCCTAGTCTTCAGAAAGTGAGATCTGCATCCACTTAAACCCATCAGCATTGAGGTCAGACTCCTTAGCAGCAAAATGATTATCTCTCGCTAAGGGCCCAGATGACTGTTAGCATAACTTAGCAATAAAGCATTTATTTAACAAAGACATTTATGTTGGTATTTTTAGGCATCATGCAATTACAGACTCCATCGACTGCGGTGTAATATAAAAATAACTTTTATATGCACTGAGAAACCAACAAATTGGTGTGACCCACTTTATTGTGGTACTTACTTTATTGCAACAGTCTGCATCAAAACTATATCTGTCCTCTCTAAGGGATGCTTATATTTCATTTGGAAAATGTAGGCACGTGCATCTGTTGGGTTGGCTGATAAGGGTTGAATTTCTAGGCAAGGAGAACAAGAGATGAGCTACCTAGCATTCTCAAGGCAGGAGTTGGGGGGGGGGGAATGGGGATGCAGAATGACCCAGCGTAATCATATGCCTCTCAAGATCTGCCTCAGCTGTGGAGAACTGCCTCACACAGGGCTGTGCCATCCTTGAGGTAGCCCGGTCCACAGAGTTGACCAAAGAGGGTGGAGTCTGTATAGCAATGGAGAGAGGGAGGGCACAAGTTCAGCACGTGACCTAGGGTCTGGAGCACCCAGGGCGTGGCTTGAGATTTCAGTTGGGTGTGAAACACATCTCGACACTGTGTTTAAATCATTTCCTTCTGGGCTAGTTAGTTTTTACTGCCTACTGGAGGCAACCTAGAGTCCCATGGGCCTCACTTGAGAAATTCCTCAGAACACATTGGCCTGTGTCCATGTCTGTTAGAGATCAGGGTTTGATCTGGAAGGGCCCAGCCCACTGTGGGTGGCACCATCCCTAGGTAGATGGGTATGGCGGGCTGGATAAGAAGACCAGCTAATGGGCCAGAGGGCTAGCCAGTGACCCTGGTGTCTGTTGTAGTTCCTGCCCTGGCTTCACTCAGCAATGGACCGGGACCTGGAAGTGTAAACGGAAACAAACCTTTTCCTCCCTAAGTTTGCTTTTAGTCACGGTGTTTATGACAGCAGCAGAAAATGAGCAAGAACATCTTCTCCGAGTGTAGCTATTAATAAATAGCCTGTATATCATCAACAGGACATCTCCTATTGGTGCAGTGCGCAGGGTGCAGAGCTGTGCCATCCTCAGTGGGCGTCAGCCACAGTGAATACTGTGTTCCACACTTGCACTTGCAGTATGTGGTTTATGTACATCACTGAATGCATGGGTGTGCACATATGCAGGGGGAGGCCAGAGGCTGATATCAGATATCTTCCTCTACTGTTTTCTACCTTATTTTTAAGATAAGGTTTCTTACTGCAACTCCAGCCTACTGACTCAGCTACACCAATTGGCTAGTGAGATTCCTGGATTTTCCTCTATTCCTTGTCTAGGTGTGGGGTTTCAGAGGCATGCCTCAGTGCCTGGCTTTTCTCTGGACACAGGGCATCCGAACCTTATACTTCAGGCTTGCGTGGCAGGTGCTTTTTTGACTGACCCATCTCTGCAGCTCTCGAGTGTCTTCTGAGAGGCCTATCATGGCTGCACTGGCAAGAGTAGAGAGGAATGTTTCCATCACAGAATGCCAGACTCTCTGCGTACGTATGCCCCCTACATCAGACACAAAAGGCATGTTTCTTAAGCTTCTGGAATATATGGGCCAAGTCAGAATCACGGAGAAAGGAAGGAAGTTTGGAAGCGATTGTGAGATGCTCAAGGCTTGTGTTTTGTGATTCGGAATCTCTTGTGTACATGTTTTTTTGTGTGCCTTTGATGTGACTCAGGGAGCTTCTTCCAAGTATTTAATGATCTGAGGTCCAATTTCACTTTTTCCAAGGTGGAAGGACCTTTATTCAGGTTTCTGATTTGGTGACTAGAAGGTAGTTGGAATTAGGCTTTGGGGCTTGTGGCACTTTTATTCTGAGTTTTGTCTGTGATCCTAATAGTTTCCTATGCAATGAGAAATTCAAGGCTAGTCACTGAGATCTGCTCTCCCTCTGCATGCTCCCAAATTCCTCTCTGATGAAATCTTACGAGGACATGTCTGGTTCTGGTAATCCTTAGTATGTGGTACTGATGCCCAATGCCCTTTGTTTCCCAAAAAAATTCTGGAAAAATTCTGTTTACAATTAATTCTTCCCTCTCATCTTTCTTTTCAATCCTTCTCCATTGCTTTCTTTTCTTCCTCCCACTTTCCCCCCATTTTTGCCCATGGTCTTTCTGATCTGGTTATTTAGGTTTTCTTTCTCTGTTCCCTCTTTTCTGTCTCTTTTAATTTTGATCTTCATCTATCCGGGGGTCTTTCTCAAACTCTATATTTGAACTTTTCCATGACATATTTTTATTCTCCCTTCCCTCTCTTTCCCTCACCTCTCTTTTGTTCTCAGATGTTGTTTTTAATTCAGTACCCCTTTTGTCTAATAGATGTTTTATTTATTTTTCTCCCTCAGCAATGATTGACAAGACATTTTCTGGAAGATTTTGCCCCCTCTGTATTGCCCTTTCTTCCTTACTTGTTTTGGATTTTACCTTTAATCTTAGAGGTTTTTCTTAGAAGGCTGATATGGAACACCGCCCTGCAGACAGACTGTGGATGCCACTACCTTGAAATCAGAGCAGCCCTAGAAGGATTAAATATACCGAGGTGGACAAGGAGGGGAGACGTGGTTGGAATTTCAGGTGAGGGTCTGATGAGCCTTCTCCTACTTCTTCCACAGTGACAAGCTAATAGGCCTAATGTTGGAGAAGCCTTCTTTTATCTTGATTGACCTTGGATACTCTGCTGTCATTGAAAGGGATTCAGGCTCCTACAGTTTGTAAGGTCAGTTATCACCAGTTCATATTCCAGTAATATTTTCAATGTACTCCCTCTTCATTCTTCTGGTCCTTGTGGCCTTACGGCTGAAGAATAACTCCTTGGGGGCTGGGGAGAGTCTCGGTGGGAATGCTGCCTGCCGTGCAAGCATAGGACCTGAACACGGATTCTCAGTATCCAAACTAAAGCCATGCTCAGGAGCACATGCCTCATCCTGGCCAAGCAATCTAGACACAGCTTGAGGTTCCTGCTCAGTGGGAGTCTTTATCTCAAAAATCTCATGGAGAACTGACCAGCCAAGACTTCCCAGTGTCAGTTGCTGGCCACCACACCTGCTTGTGTAGCCAAGCAGACTTACAAAACCAAGTGTTTCCCTCTCTCTCTCTCTCTCTCTCTCTCTCTCTCTTTCTCTCTCTCTCTCAGTAAGGGAGGGATCAGTAACAGAAGCAGCAACATAAAAGATCAACCCCTTAGTCAGAGTTTTAGTGGAGTTTTGGAAAGGGTGCTGCTAGCCAGATATTTTAATTTTTCATCTTTATGCAAACCTGTCCGAATATTGTTACAATCCTTACACCTAGCTTCAGCCGTTTCCCGGAGATTCACAACACTAGATTTCACGTAATTTTTTTTTTTTTTTGCTAGAGGACATGAGCATGTACTGAGCATTTCAGGGAAGAGCCATTTTCTTAATACATGAAAAGCTGCTACAACATTGCAAGTGTCGTTTGCGTTATTACACTCTGAAAATGACTTTATTGGTGAGGCACTTCAAAGCACATGCACTTAATTTCCATTTTTTGCATGTGGGAAGTCTAGATAGTCAGGTTTCGAGGATTATTTCCCAAGAAGATAAAACTAAGGACTCAGTATCAGGGTTTTGCTTTTCAGCACCGTTGGCTATTTGGTTTGTTTTGATTGACTCATTGTTATGATGCCTATCTTTGTGCATAAGCTCTTCATGCATGGGACTTATTTCTTCATGCTTGATTCCCAAGAGTGGAATTACTGGATCCAAAGCTATAAACATTTTTAGGTTTTTAGAGTCTTACTGTAAAAATGCTTTGCAAGAGTTATGGCAAATTTTCCTAATGGGGAACAATGGGTCAGAATATATTTATTTGTGCCTTTGGGAAAGGGTGAGATGCTTCAAAAAACCCATCTCAGCAGACACACACATACACACACACACACACACACACACACACACACACACACACACACACGCCACAAACCCTGCAGAACTGGGGCAGCTCACAATGCCAAGCCATTTGGCTATTTTGATAGAACCAATCTCAGGAATTCCCCACTAATCATAATTAAAGGAGCATTTACCACATGCTTAGATCACCCACAGAACATATAATTATGGAAAAATTTGAATGATAGCTCATAGATATTGCAAAACCGCTCAACAAAAGGCTGGGACTTCCCCGAGTCCCATCCCTGGTGCTACCAGTCTTTTCTAACTATAGGAAGAACATGAGCCCATGGAAATAGCGCACAAGGGACAAGAGCTGGGTGCAGAAGGAGCTTTGAAATCCCTTGTGTGGAGCATTTATGAGGCATTTGCTCATTTTACCTCCTGTGTCCTGTCATGCGTGGCATTTTGCTTTGAACAAATGTGTCAGGGAAATAGGATTCAGTGAGGGAGTGAACAGATAACATGATGCCATATCATAAAAACATGCAAAACTGCTTGCTGTCTCATGAGAGTCTGTGCACGGTTGTGATATAGAAGCACCGGGCTTTGGCTGTGATGTCTTAGTTATTGCGGGCAGCCATTATGTGACAGCGTTACTGACTGTGGCTATGGTGACGAGGCCTTCATGGGTGAACTGAAGGTCTTGGACTACTGTCATTGTATTAGTTTCTTTTCTTCCTGAGACAGAAACACCGGACAAAAGGAACTTAAGGGAGAAAGGGTTTACTTTGGCTCACGGTGTAAGGTGCAGTCCATCATGGCAAGAGGTCTGTGGCCATGAGAGGACAAGGCACCTGGTCACGTGGCATCCATAGTCAAGAAGCAGAGAGAGATGCAGTCTGACGATCAGCTGGCTCCCTCCTTTTTAATCCGTGCAGCCCAAGGGATGGGGCCACCCACATTTAGGGCGATTCTTCCACCTCTGTGTACCAAATCTAGAAACTCTCCTAGACATCCTTAGATATTTGCTTCCAGGTGAGCCTAGATCCTTCCGGCTGACAACGAACACTGACTTTCAAACTCTTCTTTTGGTCTTGGACAGCAGTCCCTTAGAAACTTTATCAGGTGACCCTCTCAGGATCTTCAGGATCCTAGCAGCCTCCTGAAATATCTACTACTGCTTTGAAAAACTCTGAACAAAGGGAGATCTGACACTGAGCCCAGATTACTGGGCATCACAGCCACCTTGTAATTTTCCTTTGGGCTTTGTTGTTGCATGCGTATGGCAGGCTGGGAGCCACAGCCTGTGCAGGCCAAGTGTGTGGCAGGAGCGAGAGCTCCACCTGTTAGGGTGTGAGGGACTTGGATTTTGACGCCTCCTGGGCCTCGGTATCCACATCTGGAATGGGAATATAAAACACAAAGGTCCCTGGGGAGACCCTTGGTCAACCCTCAAAGTGATGCTTCCCTTCTTGCCCCGGGATGCTGAGCAGGACCACCCAGTCCGGGTGGAGACACTTGTGGGCAGGCTACCCATCTGGGATGGAGTCTCTGGAAAGCTCTCCCTCTGACCACAAAAGCTGGGCTATCTCTGGGACTCGCTCTCTCTTTGGTTGTCTCTCCTCACTGCGCAGAGCAGTTGGTCTTCAACAGTGGTCCCTGGACCATCAACAGCGTTTTATCCTTAGAGGGATTAGACTTGTGGATTCTCAGAGACACGGAGCCGGCTAATCCGGGTTTGAGAGCAACCACGGACCCGTTTGAAGAAGCCCTCTCATCCGCCCAGCCAAATGTGGATGAAACTTTGAGCCCAGCTCATTTGCCCAACTGGATTCTTAGCCATGTGCTTGTGCATTCACTCCACACTCTGGACAAGGGCCATCTGCCTCAGACTAGAAGATCAGCAGAAATCTCTACTCGCATTTCCACCAGATGCCAGCCCTGTAGTGGAGCTTCATCATGGCCCAGGGATGGTGTTTTATTCTTCTCACCTGTGCTTACTCAACACACCTGTGGTGCTCAGCGCTTGGCCTGCAGAGGAGGAAGCTATACTTTCAGCTCTCCTGTAGACCGGCATCTGGATTATGGGCCATAAGCTTTATTGTATTTTTCCTCTCACTTTGTGTTTTATGCTGCTGGTCCTTGAAACGGTGTTGCTTTGCCAGTATGGAGAAGGGGGTGCGCATGGGGGGGCTACGATCTTGACTGCTCTCCCTGCCAGCTGTTCCTTCATCTTCCAGGTCCCAAAGCCTGTCACCTCTTTTGCAGCTAGGAAGGTATTTTCAGCATGTCAAGCAGAGCGCCAGAAATTGTTGGAAACTTCAAAGCTGGGATCCCAAGAATTATTATTATTATTATTACTAGTATTCTTATTTTGTTTGGAGCTCTGTGTCTAGCATGTTGAGGATTACTCAATAGATATTTTTCCAAAAGGAAGTGTTCAAAGCCTCCTAAGGAGCTGTGATGATGGCTCGGTTGGTAAAGAGCTTGGCATGTAAGGACAAAAACCTGATTTCCATTCCTAGCACCCATGTGAAAACTCAGGCATGATGACAGGCACTTATAATGCCAGTGCTTGTCAGGGAGAGACAGGAGGATCTCTGGTGCTCAGGGCCAGTCGGTCTAGATTAATTGGCGGATCTCAGGCCCCAGTGAGAGACCCTTTCTAAAAAAGAAAGCAGGCAATGACTGAGGAACAACACCCAAGATTGACATGCAGTTGAAACTCCTACCTCACACCCACACCTACACACACACATACACACACACACACACACACACACACACACACATACACACACACACACACACACTCCCCAGAAAAAAAAAACAATAACAACACTAAAACCATTAGCAGGCTCTAGGGAGCCTCCAGGTCTGTCCTGATCAGTTGCTGGCATATTTTGAATGCTACTAAGATTTTCTTGAGCAGAGAAGTTTATGTTTATCCTGCAAAAATCGTTGCCAAGATGATATTAGATTTCATAAGGTCTCAGATAATTGGCAGAGCCACTGCAGACTTTCAATATTTCAGAGAGCAATTGTACTGGGCTTGGATAGCAGGAACACATGGTATGGAAAATCTTTACATTTTGTGGGAGGTGAACAAGCAACCTAGTGAGTGACCTTGGAAAGCCTTGAGCTTTCAGCAGTTGCTTGGCATTTGGTTGGGTATGAAAATGACTGATTAGTCTCCAGAGCGCTTGCTGTGGACTAGGCAAAGGCTTTGTTAACTCCGGCGTTGCGAGTACGCTCTATGCTCCACCGTGGAGCTCTGAATTCTTCCTGGGATGTGTGCTTCAGTTTTTACTTTTCTTTTGGGTTACCCCTCCAGAGCAGGTGGATGCCTTTTGCTTGTGAGGTCAGGAGTCAATGACACAATCTCTTTAGTTAACTCTGAGCTGTAGGCATCACAATGCTCTCTCCATATTTTTCATCACAGCCTTAAAGATAAAATTTGCTGTGTGTTCCCACTTAAAGAAGGGAGAGAAACAGCTGAACCCTATCTCAAAAATCCCCAAACAAACAAACAAACAACATTGCAAACATTCTGGAACATATTTCTTTGCTCCATTTGCTGAAAGGCAATGTCTCACAATGGCAAAGAGAAGGTAGTAGAGTCAGACAAAAGGTTGTCTCTTCTCTGTAGCTGTCTGGCCTTACACAAGGTCTTTTCTGCCTAAATTCCTTCATTGGTAGACTGGAGGCAATGGTGCCAACTCTGCCCAGCTGTCAAGAGGGTTAAAGGAATTCACATTGCAGAATGAAAGTCCTCATTATGACTCTTGGAATCATCTTCCATTGGCTGATCGGGTCCTCTCTGCATCTGCCTGGGTCTCAGCTCCAGAAGACAGGCACCACGGCATCAGACACTGATGAGCATGTCATGCCTAAAACACTGCTTGCATCACAATAGGTGGGAAGTACAGCCTTTAAAAAAATGAATTATAGATCCTAGAATTAGCTTACTTATGACCAGACTTGGTCTACTGTGTAAAAAGATAGAACTTGACACAAAGCTTTCCAGATGTCAGAATTTATCTTGTAGTTCTTGAGGGAGAATTTGGGCTCTTCTTTGGTGGATTTTGAAGTCTGGTTCATCTCAGGATCTTTTGGGGACTTAGAACAGTGAGGTCAGTAGGACCACTAGATCAAGACAACTGTTGTAGTTAACCATCAATGTCTTAAAGTGAACGCAGGAGCTCATGGGGTGAAAATTCCCTTAAAGTTCATTGACTTAAGACAGAAGTATGTTTACTGTTCTTGCAACATTTGTGGTAGGTCCAGGTAATTCTTCAGGGCAGTCTTCCCCCATAGAGGGCTTGCTTGCGACATGGCTCCATTCACCAGAATGAGCAGACTCAGGAAGGCATTGTGGTAGTTGCTAAGGCCCTTCTCTGCTTCTGCTCCATGGTGAGCAGCTTCCCACCCTCTCCTCATCGACCTTATGTGGTCACATGACCCCCATCTACCTATGAGGAGCTTGCAGAAGTGATCTGCCAAATCCCCAGAAAGGCGATGAAATAAGTGTTGGTGACATTTACTGCAAATGGGTGTGATTTCACTTCTTACAGAAAAAGGCTGGGCAAACTCACTTTAGATCAACCCTTCACAAGGAGATTACTCCAACAATTTTTTTCTTTGTGCAGAAAGATTGTGGCACAGGTGTGTGTGTGTGTGTGTGTGTGTGTGTGTGTGTGTGTGTGTGTGTGTTTCCTATTCAGTTGAGACAAACAAAATCATGTATTTAACAGTTAATGGGGCATACTATGCTATACCATACTATAACTCAGTAATGTACAGAATTTACATAGGACGTGGGTAGGTCCTGGCCATGGTGGCATATGCCTGCAAACCTCACATTTGGGAAGCAGAGGTAGGAAGGTTAGGGGTTCAAAGTCATCTCCCACTACGTAGCCAGAGTGAGGGCAGCTTGGGCTATATGGGAGCAATCCTGTCCAAATAAGTAACTAAATAACAGTAGGGCTGGATACAATCTCTTATGCCGTGGGGATTTGAGGAGTATCTAAAAGAGCAGTGATGACTATGGATACACCATCATTACAGACTGGAAACATTGTTTCATTCCAAGGATTGTTGAAAGGGATGATAAGAAGGAGAAACTGTATTTCTTAGCTTTGTAGAATCATGATAAAACAAAGGTATGAGATACTATGCCTGTGGACAGGGTTGTTTGGGTTGTTTACCATTTTCAAGGCAGATGTGTGGGTGTCTATCATTCAAATGCTAGGTATTGACACAGAAGAGGGCATGAGCACTAATGCCTTACCTCAATCTTTCAGAACCCTCATGGTTCATGAAGTATCCTGCTTAATGAAATAATAACCTCTTTACAACATAAACATTGTAATATAGCGGTCTGGACTAGGCTGAGTGCTCTCAAACAAGACTTTAGGCAAGGAAAATAACATTCATTCATCTATCGATTGATAAGTAAAAACTGAATACATTTATTGTATGCAACATGATGACGTGACATATGCACTTTGTGGAAAGGTGAATCAAATTAATAAATATATGCATTACTTCACAAACACTTCAGTTCCATTCTCAGCTATTTCCAAGTCAGGAGGAGCCATGTGAGCCTGAATGGAGACTATACCAGGGAGAAGGATTCAATAAGGGGATGACAGCAGCGTTCTGGGCAGAGGAAACAATATAAAGGCACAAATACCTAAAGCAATTATCTATGCTTAGTGGATAAAGGGAGGGAATGGGATGCAGACAGCATGTAAGTGAAGACCTAGCCATTTAGAGCTGCTGTTAGGGATGGCTTAAAGAAGACACTAAGAAACTGATGGGGAGATCAATGAACTGGTCCAATTGAGAGTTTGGAGTCTGCGCAGAGGCAGTGGATGCTGGAGATTGAAGGTCAAGTGAGCCATATGGAGTTTTCTTTGCCTGAGTATCCTACCTGAGACAAAGACCACACCTACGGGATCTGGAATTGGGGTGGTGGGTAGCAGGAATGGACATTTCCCTTTTGATCCTGTTTAACCTGTACCGGAGGACACTGAGACCATAGGATCCAATGGCTATGGAACTTTCCATAGTTTCTCCCAGCTGCTGAGAACACGGACTGCTGAAGGCTCACTAGCGGGAAACATCTCCCAAGAAGTCTGGCCTTGAAATTCGCACATGCCCAATCTTGAGAAGCCCCACAGCCAAAGATGGACCCATAACAGGGCTCACACACTGGATGTAAAGGAAGGGAGTTCTCGGCAGGCACTGGCCTCCCTCCCAGGCGCCCCTGTGAATAGAGGCAAGGCTGGCTGGACTTTATCTGAGATCACATCTTCACCCCTCCATCCTCTCAAAACTGCTTTCCTTTCTTTCTCTCTCTCAAATAGATCGTGCGCATTTAAGCCTTTGTCTTAAGCTCTGTATTTATGGAAATTGCACTGAGACACCAGGAAATACTGATAAAGGAAGCTGATGAAAGATGCGTGGGTGGAGGAGAGGAGGGACCAAAACAGCAGCCACCCCAGGAATGAGAATTTGAGACTACAGTGCTGTGCGGGTGGAGGGGGTGTATATTTAGAGGAACAGTGCATCCACAACAGAACAGGTAAGCGTGTTCTCTTACCAAACTGATGAAGAGGAATCTGGGTCCTTCTGACTCCATGCAAATGCTTTGTTCATTTCAACCTCCCTTTGTTAAAAATGGCCAGGGCCAGGGAGTTTTGTTCACCCATTTGTGACACTGATGTGAGAGGCAAGGAAGAGGCAGGGAGGGTCTGAAGCCCACTGCTCTGGTCCTGCTTGCTTCAGGAGGGGTCACCCAGGCAAGGGGCTTCAGCTAAGGACAAAGGGATGGGATAGATGACCTTTCCCTGTCCTGTCCTAATCCTGGATTTAATCCTATCTTCTTAAATAGAATTGCAAATGGTCCCCCCTCCCCCCCTTCGCCCTCACCTACTCCCAGCCCCATTCCCTCCCTCCCGCCATCCCCTGCCAGAGTAGCTCCTAAGGCTTTGGACTGCAGGCTGCAGAAATAGATAAACAGTTCCCCCGCCCCGGCCCCGCTTCTGTCCCCCCTTCAGCGCCCATCCCTTTGTGCTGAATGCACTACCCATGTGGGTAGAAGTCATTTTTAGCCTTGGCTTCTGGGTGGAAAGCTCCAAGCTCAGCGTGCCCATTGTTCGGCTGTCTCCGCTTGAGCCGCACTTCTCCTGCGGAGGAGTCCGCTGGCCCGGAGGAAGCCTGGCCCGGAGCAGAGGGTGGCATTTGCAGCCTCTCTCCTCCCACGCTGAAACAGCATCAAGTTGCTGGCAAGCTAAACAATACTAAGAGGGACTGGCTGGGCTTTTTATTTCTCCTTCCTTTTCCAAAACGCTTTGCTTCATTTTGGCATGGATACAGCATGCAAACACCCCTTTAGCAAACAGTATTAAAAAAAAAAAAGATCTCAGACAGAAACCTCCCAAGGAGCTCTAATCAGGCAGCTGTGAGGTGCTGAGTCCTGGTAGATGCTGAGGGGCTCCGGGTCAGGTGACACTCTGGGTTGCATTGATTTGTCCTTGTAGCTCTTGGTCTATGAGTGAAGCCAGCAGTGGGTAAGAAGATAGAGGAAGCATGAGGAGAGAAGAGAGAGGAGGGAAGGGAGTGAGAGAGTGTTGGAGGGGAGGGCAGCAAGGAAGGGGAGGAATTCTCTAAGGTAGAGGCATGAGCACATTCAGCAATTATAGCTGCTAGTTAAAGAGGATTTTGCAAGATGAGGACCAAGGGCGTCAAGGTATTTGCATTGAGAAGGATGGTGAAATTGAGAGCATCCCGGTTGACTCAATAGAGGAAGAGACTAGGATGTGTCAATTCTAGGTCTTCGGCTCAGAGAACCATGCGCCTCAGCCTGTCTTCCCAGCACACCCAAGTCTGCCAGGCAACGTTGAATTCGGAGGCAGCTTTCTGTAAAAGGAGGAGTTTGGCTTGGGGTCTGGACCTTCCTGGTGATGTGAGGCTACAAAAGGATGCCTAGGACTTTTGGGGAGATGCCTTGAGGATGCTTTACCTGTGCCCTCCTCCAGCCTCATACTCACTCAGCCTTGAGATAATAGTAGGACCAGTTGCTGCAGTCGGTGCAGGAGGGAGGGTCCCATCCTGGGTAGTTTGGGCCAACTTGACACAAGCTAGGATAGTCAGGGAGGAAGAGCCCCAGTAGAGAAAATGCCTCCATCAGACTGCCTTTATGTACATCTATAGGGCATTTCCTTAATTAGTGATTGATGCAGGAGGGCGCAGCTCACTGAGGGTACCCATCACCTGCACCCCAAGCACGTCTTGGTTCTGTTCTTACCTGGCCTGGCTCCCTGGGTCTCCAGGGATAAAGCCTGTCTCTAGGTTCTAGCTCCAGAGAGACTGCCTCTGTGTGAAGCCTTCCGACAGTCTTGGTTTATCCATGGGAGGGGCTGCAGCTTGTAATCATCTTTTTTAGCATCCCTGGTGGCCCACTGTGAGGAGCGGGAGAGTGGATGGGCACTGGGCATGCTGGTGGACTTGGGTAGCAAGAATGAGACAGACAGCTACATTCTACCCTCACCAGGGAGACTGTGGGTGACACAGCGCATGGAGTGGGAACCCTCCCCATGCCACAGTCGAAGCTGATTTCTCCAACTCTTGAACCCATTGCCTTTTGGGTTTCCTATGGGCCAGCTCTAGTTCTTTTTGTCTCTATTTGGGCTCCCTTGCATCTGTGAGGTAGCGGGCTCCATGTGAACATCGGAAAGAGACGAGAGGTAGCTGGACAGCTAGCTCCTGTGCAAGCAGGAGGACGGCAGTCTGACTCTCAGAACACACATTTAAAAACATCTGGGTATGGTGGCAGGGGCTTGTAATCCCATCACTGGAAGGTTGGTGATGGGCAGACCCTTGGGACTCACTGGCCAGCCAGTCTTTCTGAATCAGGGGAATCCTCATCTCAGTGAGAGCCTGCCTAAAAACAAAAACAAAACAAAACAAAACAAAAAGAAAAAGAAAACAAACAAAAGGTGGACGGTGCCTGAGGAACAACATCGGAGGTTGACTCTGCCCTCCACATGCACACAAATCCCTACATATGTAAACACATGCACAGACAGACATACCCAGTGACACATAGACACTCACTCATGTACCACCAGAAGAATACTGGGGACAGCGTTACTAGACCAAGAACATGATGCTGTGGTCCTATTTCATCTCTTTGGACTGCTCAGAAGCAAGCCAGCTATCAACAATGGAGTCGGGAATTGTTCTGATTTCTCCCCCTCCTCTGCCCACCTAAAGGCAGGCCCTATTCTATGATGTTCCGCTGTCTCCTTACCACACTCCCTAGATTAGTGACAGTGGGCTGTTCCATTTTCCACGAGTCCCAATACAGAGTTTCAGAAAGGTGAATAGAAAAATCAAAACACGAAAGAGACCAGACCTCCAAACTCATTCATCCAGGCCTCCCAGAAACACCGCCACATGGAATGGCAGAGAAGCTGCCGTGACACTGGACACAGCAGGCGGGGAAGAGACCCTGCCCTGCCTTCTGACAGTGGTCAGAGATAAGGTCCCTGATCCTGGGGGCTCTCAGCAGAGGTCGTGGCCCCACATTTCAGACAGAAACAGAAGGATGGCAATCAGGGCGAGGGTTATAAAACATTCAGTTGAGATTTAAGCCAGGAGAGAGGTGGAGGGGGCAGGAGGCAAATCTCAGACCGAGACGACTTTGATCATAGACTTTCAGATATTGAATGCCAGTTATTACTTCTTAGCAATTGAAGAGATGGAAGGACGAGATAGACTCCGCTTTTCCACACACATCACTCACGCCCCTCCCCTCACACTGCCATGTCCCCACCCCCACCTCTTAGAATATTCCAGAGAGCCAGCTCACACCCCTGGGTGGTTGGGGGCGCATCCTTCTCCTCCCTGCCTGAGCAGTGAGTCCTGGGTACAGAAGCTGGCTTCCGCAGGGAAGGCGTAAGAAGCCAAATTATGCAGGAACTGTTTAACGCTCTGCTCACTTCCCTGCCTGGGCTACTGGGTCTCTGCCCGGCCTGCAGAGATTTAAGGGAGAGATTGTGTCCTTGTTTTCCCCAGGGCTGCAGTATGTGCCCAGGCGCTTGGCTCAGGCCTCTGGACAGCAGGGATCGGTTTGAGTCACAAGGCTCTCTTTCCAAGGCTGTCTCCACCTCCACACTGTGGGTTCTGGGAGCCATGGGCCAAGTCTGAATCACTGTCCCTTTGAGTATAGCACCTGTGGGTAGAAAGTCACAGAAGGCGATGAAAACCCAGCTGGAAGATGGACTGTGAAGATGACAGTGCCCTGGTGCCTTCACCTCAATTTCATTTTTAAAATTTATACTTATTACTTACACTTATTAAAATTACACACACACACACACACACACACGCACATATATACGTGTGTGTGCATGTGTAAGTGAAGATGAACTCATGCTGTGGTACACATGTAGAGTCAGAAAACAACCCTAGGTGCTGGTCCTCATTTCCTGTCTTCTTTGGGACAGTCTCTTTCCTGTCTCAGCATCTCTCTGTCTCTCTCTCCCCCCTCTCCCCTTTCTTTCTCTCTCCTCTCTTTCTCCTCTCTCTCTCTCTCTCTCTCTCCTCTCTTCCTCCTCCTCTTCTTCTCTCTCTCCTCTCTGCTCTCTCCCCCCCCCTCTCTCTCTCTCACACACACACACACACACACACACACACACGCATGCATGCACACATGCACGTGGTATTGTAAAACAGTCCTGCATGATGATATTCTTAGTTGGAAATGTTGTCATCTCAGGACCCTTTGGTGTGATCCAGGAGTTCATCAGCAAGGTCCCCAGCACCAGGGCAGAGGCAGAGCTGGTGGCTCCCTGCAAGGCCAGAGAGCTGGGGTGAGGGGGCACTTCGAGCCACACCTCTTCTCAGAACAGCTGTCCTCTAAAGCCAGGGAAGGCTTCTGCCATCTGTGCCTTTAACCTGCAAAGCACGTTTAAAAATACACTATTTAATTTAAAATGATATTTGCCAGCTCGTTGCTGTGCCAGCTCCCTCTCGACACCTGTATTGCTGATGGAGACTCAACACAAAGAGAAGCTGGCCTGCAGAGTCAGCCATCCAGGACCCCAGTGTGCGGAGTTCCAAGCTTCTCCTTGGCTGCAGTCACATCTTCACATAATGCCATAGAAGATGGCATTGCTGTTTCTGCCAGAATGGGGCCTCTGAAACTCCTCATGGGTGTTTTCACCCTTCCTCCTACTTTCCCCCTACCCTGTGGGGAAATGCCTGTCTTCATGTATAACCTGAAAACACAAAGGAACACACTCTGGTTACTAAGGAGCATTTCTGCTCTGAAGCTGTCAGGGTCTTTGGTCAGAGCGAGGTGGGGAGAGGTCATCTTCTCTCACAGTCCAAAACATTCCTGTTTGTCTAAAGTATCGCCTCCGTTGTGAAAATTCACAAACCCTTTCACAGCCTAACGAGACAGACTTGCTTCCTGCTGTGAGGTGAACTCACACTTGCTCAGAGGACACCACCTTCCCGCTAGGTGTCACGCTGGGCTTCTGGCCCTGCTGTCAGCTTTGAGATTTGTTGTCACCCCAATTTCTGGCAAAAGGGAACAGATGAGAAAGGAGAGAGTGATGGAAAGAGGAGACAAAGAAAAGCGAGGAGAGACCTCAGTTCTCCATAGGCGTGTTTTCTGACTGGTCTCTAGGAAAACCTGTTGCTCTAAGGTTAGGACTGTAAATGTTATTTGGGTTTTTTTTTTCTGCAGTTCTTCCTTTCTTTTTTCTTTTTTTCTCCAGCTCACAGCCAGACTGACTTCTGGTTTGGCAAGAAGGACCACAAGAAGGGGCTCAAGAGAGGCTTGTTGCACAAGAGTGGGTAGCCAGCTGGCTTGCTTTGTGGTCTTAGAAGGCTTTACTTTTCCTACCTTAAGACTGGCAATGTGACAGCTTGGGATTTTTCTGCAGGAGGGCGATGCACTTTCAGCAATGGTGGCTGTCATCTTTTTATCCTGAGCCAGGGTTTTGTTTTGGACTGGAATCTTTGAACTTTATTTATTTATTTATTTTTATTAATTTATTCTTG
Source organism: Acomys minous (assembly GCF_964271855.1). Classification (NCBI taxonomy): domain Eukaryota; kingdom Metazoa; phylum Chordata; class Mammalia; order Rodentia; family Muridae; genus Acomys; species Acomys minous. The sequence continues at coordinate 10,716,683 of NC_140495.1, forward strand.
TTACATCTCAATGATTATCCCATCCCTTGTATCCTCCCATTCTTCCCTCCCTCCCATTTTCCCCTTATTCCCCTCCCCTATGACTGTTTCTGAGGGGGATTACCTCCCCCTGTATATGCTTGAGCCAGGGTTTGTAATGGTCTTTTTTTGTCTGTCTCTCTCTGTTCCTTTCTTTTCTCCTGTTCACCTTTCTCGTTGCCTCTTTGTCTCTTTCTCCTTCACTCTTCTCTGCCTCTCCTCAATCTCCCCATCTCTCCTCCAGCCTCTTTTTCCTTCATTTCTTTCCTTTTCTCTCTCCCTTGCTTCTTCCTGCTTCCCCTTCCTTCCCCTTTTTCCTATTTCCTCCCTTTTACCTCAGTATCACTCCCTCCCTCCCTCCCTCCTTCCCTCCCTCCCCCCTCCCTTCCTCCCTCCTTTACTTCTCTTTCTCCCCACTCAAGGCTCCCTCACTGTGATTAATGATTCATTTGTCTGTTGGGACAATCCAATTTGGCTCTTCTCCGCAAAGCTCTATTTTAGGGAGCAGCTATGAATCAAATCCCCTCAGCTCTGAGAGAAGGGAAAAGGTGGCTCCCTTTCTGCATCCCTCCATGCTCTCATCTGATTAGCATCATGACTCTGGAGAGAAGCTTTCAGCTGCACTGAGTATCTGTGCAGAAACTTTCCAGGGTGGCACTACAGTTCCTGGGATCATCCGGCAGCCTCCTGTTACTGACACGTCTGGGATCTGTCTTTCTCAGAGCATCCCTTGAACTTGTTCTTTTCTGCTTTAAAGCATCCCTAGGTTGTCTTACCACTCATAGTTTTAGATATAAATGTTCTGAGTTTGGAGTGCACAGATAACAAATAAATAATGCTTCAAAGGTTTGGATTAATTAGTAATTATTTTTTGCAAAGCTTTGGAGATGAGCAGTGTCACATACAATTGTATCAAACTACACACACACACACACACACACACACACACACACACACACACACACGTGCGCGTGGCATGTGTGTGTGTGTGTATTTAGCTTAATGCCACATATGGGCTAGCCCCTTTAGATTTCTCAAATTGTGTTTCCAGAACAAAGGGACACTTCTTTAGATTCTTACATCAATTGTTAGGCAGATGAGAGGAAATCGATGTCCCCCCCCCCCCGCCCCCCTCCCGCCCCAGATGCAGCAATCAGGCTGATGGCAAACACAAGGTGCCTGATCTGCATTGGAAAATACAGTTTGCATTCTACCAGGAGCCCTGCCAGAGCAGAGAGGAGTGCAGTGCAGTGCAGAGGGAGGCAGCTCTCCAGGATGCTCTCACATGCTCCCTTCTCATATGCATCCCTCAAAGATTAGGGAAAAGGAAGCTGGAGAAGAGGAGGGGTAGGTGAGTCATCTGGAGAGAACTCACTAAGGGCTGGCACTTGGCACAAACCTGGGGGCTCCTGGGGATTCCCTTGACTTTATTTCTTCTCTGAAAGATAGATGTGAACCTGAAGGATTGTTTGTTTGTTTATTTAATCACTTTACAGCCTGATCCCAGCTCCCTCCTTCCTCTCCTCCTAATCCCTCCCTCATGCCCAAAGGGGTATCAACCCACCCACACCTCAAGTCACAGCAGGACTGGCCACATCATCTCCCACTGAGGCCAGACAAGCCAGCCCAACTAGAGGAAAGGGATCCAAAGGCAGGCAACAGAGTCAGAGACAGCCTCTACTCCCATTGTTAGCGGACCATGCGATGACCAAGCTGTACATCTGCTACATATGTGTAGGGTTCTAGGTCCAGCCCATGCATTCTCTTAGGTTGGTGGTTCAGTCTTTGTGAGCCCCCAGAGTCGGTGTGTGAGACATCTCTGGGACAGGGGAGGCTGCTGGGAGTCTGTGGGGGTGTCCCTAGCTGAGACTCCTAGCAGTAAGAGATATGGAGACCGAAGTTGCTAACTCCTGTAGCCAAGTAGGACTTGTAGTGGAGGAAGGGGGGGTGGGGTCACCAAACCATCCATAAAACCTTGGGCCCAAAATTTGTTTTACCTACAAGTGTGTAAACTCCACACTGGACAAGAGTCAGTTATGTCCGTTGCTGGCCATGCAGGGATAAAGATAGAACAGGGATAAAGATGGAGCGGGGATTGAGGGAACGGCCAACCAATGACTGGCCCAACTGGAGACCCACCCCATGGGAGAGAGCCAACCCATGTCACTATGAATGATACTCTGCTATGTTTGCAGACAGAAGCCTAGTATAAGTGTCCTCTGAGAGGCTTCATCCAGCAGCTGATGGAAACAGAAGCAGAGACCCACAGCCAAACAGAAGTTGGAACTCGTGGGGTCATATGGAAGAGTGGGAGGAAGAATTGAGGGAGCTGGAGGGGTCAAGGACAGCACAAGAAGACTTACAGAGTAAACTAAACTTCAGGCCTGTTTTTTAGAAAGGGAGGCAACTGAAGCCCTCAGTGTAGGGCCTGGCAAGAGTGCCTAAGGGCACCTCAGGGGCTCCTCATTGTCATGGGGATGAAGACCCTATAAGGCGAGAGTGCTTGAGGCATGCCCAGCAATGACATTACTGACTCTTGTCCAGTGTGGCATTCACAGAGCCTCCAATGCTTCTTCCTTGATGTCCCTATGACCTCCTTAGAGGGCATGAAGTCCAGTGGTCTTCCCACAGCACTGATGGCAGAATGACCTGTCCATTCTCAGGCTAAACTTGAACCCCAGATCTGCCTATACCAAGCCCAGTGCTACTGTGCTCAGTGCTTGCAGGTTCCCAGAGTGAGATGCCTCAGGGTATAAGAGAGGGAGCCAGAGGGGAGCACTGAGTCCTTCAGCCAAGGTCATTCCTGGGAAAGCAAGTAGGGCACTGATGCCTACCCCATAGGCAAAGGGCCACTCATAGCACACACATATCACCACAGACATGTGCTGATGTGTGTACACAGGCAGACATACAGCCATGTAGATGCATCTGCACACACACAAAGATGCCCACATTTACAGATGTACCCAGACAAATGCAAAGAGATAGAAACAGAGAAATCAGACACAAATATAGACACATTTGAAGATGCACTTGTGCATAGATGCATTTAGACACATATGGCAACTGTGTACATGATGTATTCTGATGTTAACATATTTAGACAGATAGTTGCATATATAAGTGTGCAGATGCATACAGACTTAAGCAAAAACAGGCACATATAGATACCTACACACATACACATGTATACACACAGACTCAAAGATATCTATATAGTTAGATAACATATACACAGAGAGGCATATGGATACATGCATATGCAGGCAGAGATACTGAGACACAGGCACAGACATACATATACACAGATATACATATATCATATACAAACATGTACAGACAGACACACTGACCCATATGGAGGCATACATATTTGTATAGACACACATATACCGACACACAGACACGTGAAAACACAGATGAACTCACGTGGCTGAGGAAAGCCTGAGAGCAGATAAGTGTGTCCTTAACCACAAAAAAGGAAGGTGCCTGTGCCAAAAGCAGCTCCCTTTCCTCTGGAATAGAGCCTAGCCTGTTAGAGGGGGGAGGGATTTCTTGGTGGCTCTAGAAGGTGACAGTGGCATGCTGATCTGGCAGAAAGGCACTGTACACTTTGTGTTTCCCTTAACAAAATTTTGTTTTGGAATCAAAGTAAGGATTACTTTGTATTTGGTTGAGTTTCTAGGGCACTCTGGGGTAAAGAGAATATCAAATATCTTCAGTGGTGGGGCTCGTGGGCTACTAGGCCACAAATGGCTTCCCCAGTTCCTTGTGTGGGTTCCCTTCCCTTGTACACACTGACAGCTCCTGATGTGGAACAACAAACAAATCCTCTTCAGATCACCACCTTTTAGTTCCTCCTCCTCCTCCTCTTCTCCCCTTCCTTCATTCCATCCTAGCAGGCTGGTAAGAGACCCAGCTCTTCATGTGTGCCTCAAATCTTGCTGAAAAAATGTACCACTTGGATAAGTTGGTCAACCCTATAGTTCCTGGTGGGGCCTGCAAGATGGCTCCCAGGTTAAAAGTGACAGCCTGAGCTGGATTCCTGGGACCCAAGTGGTGGATCTTGGGACCCATGTGGTTTATCCTGGGACCCATGTAGTGGAATGTATTCCTGGAAGTTTCCCTTGACTTCTACACAGGTGCTGAGGCATGCATGTGCCCCACCCCCAATAAATATATGCAATAAACAAATACAACAGATCATAGCTTCTGGGGCCTCCCCTTCCCTAGGCAACTGACTGAGACCAGAATATCTGCAATTCCACTTTCTGTCTGGACTCTGTTGGCTGGCCTGAGGTGTAGTGGTCAGTAAATACCAACTTCAGATGAGAGACAAACACTTGCATGTGAAGGCACCCATCTCCACCCCTGGCGGCTAGCCACAGATAGAGGTAGAGACCAGAAGCTTATGAGGTTCGCTCAGGGTCAATTATTTATGGAGTCGTGGAATCACTGAATGAGTTCTTCCCTTTTCATTTTTGGGGCCCCAATCTATCTGACATGGTAGGAGATGCATGGTTGCTCTGTGCAGGGCCTGTCACCTTGGAGCAGCAGGCTTATCTCAGTGCTACAAAGACTAGGATGCAAACCCACAGTCTTTGTGCTTGGTCTTAGTCTTATAATTTTCTTCAATTCTGCAACATGAACTCTTAAGAAGCTATAAAAATAGCACCATGTGCCCCCATGTTCCCCTAGCCAGCTCCATACACTGATTCCATCTTGGAAAACTTGACAGTGTCAACCCCCTGGATGGTTGCAGATGGTGTTCTGATCAATCCCAGCCTGGCATTGAGGTTTTGTGTCTTCCACACAGCCTTGTGGACTTGCAGGTCTTCTCTGGGGTTCACAACCAAAATGGCAGCCGACCTCTGTGGAAGTAGCTGCTGTTGATGAGCAACAGAGGGCGCACACTGTGTTCCGGGTTAGTGTTTGTATGTTTCTGTGCATGTATGTGTACACACACGAGCCAGAGGACAATGTTCCTCAGGAGCCAGCCATCTTGGCTCTTCTTGGCCAGGAGCTTGCTGATTTGGTTAGGCAGTGATCCCCAGAGATTGGCTGGGATCTGCCTGCGTGCCCAGCACTGGCATTGCCGGCACATGTCACCACATTTGGCTTTCATTATATGGGTTCTGATGCTTGCACAAGTGAGCCTCTCCTCAGTCCTCTGGTCAGCTGTTTTTTCCAAAGATAAAAGCAACCATAGTATCTAGTGAGTGGTGCGAATGCTGTGACTAGGTCAGAAAAGCTGGCCCATGAGAAATGGTGGCCAAAGAAAGAAGCTTCTGAGAGTTGACGCTCAGAGGCAAGGAGGCCCAGGATGTGGACGTTGCAGCTTATGAGGGGCTGGTGGAATGAGTTTGTGTTAGTTTTGCAAGTCAGGAAGGTCTCTGCGCCTGGAGGCAGATGGGAAAACTTTATAGAGTAGACAAAGGAACCTGTCGCCCACCAGAATATACTTGGGTGTCGCCCACCAGAATACACCTGGGTTTTCTCAGACTTTGAACATTGCAGGCATCAGCAGGAAACAAGTCCAGGTGGCAGACCCTGGAGGAAGTGCTTGGCCTGGCAGGCTTTCTTAATGGCTCTGTTACACCATAGAGTTTGGAACGAGTGCCAGTGTCACCCTACAAGCAAGATGGCAGTAGTCATGGTGAGGTGGGTCCCCATTTCCCTTTGCTGGAAGAGTATTTCCACCCCACAGATGACTGTTCCTGTGGCCTGCAACTGACTCCTGGAAGTCTCCAGTGTGGAAGCAGGCCCTCGGTCAAGGGAGAGATGCCTGCCCCTCCCCCAGCCTGTAGCCCATGACTGGGAAAGAGCTGTCTATGAGCTGTTCCATCATGGTTGTGACAAATGCCTAATAGAAGCAGCCTAAGGGAGGTTGTATCTATTCTGGCTTATGATTTCAGGCTTTCATGAAGGGAGGGCATGGCAGAGTGGAGGAATTTATAAGACGGCTGAGAAAGGAGTGGTTACAGGAAGGGGCCAGACAAGATATAGCTTTAAGGAACTACCCCGTGACCTACTTCCTCCAGTTAAGCACTGCCTCCTACCTTTCCCCACCTCTCAATAATGTCAACAGATTATGAATTCACCGATGATTGATCAATCAGATTCATTAGATCCAAAAATCCTACTTCTTTCTCCTCAGAGCAAGATCTGAAACCTTCCATGCGTCTTGTGAATCTGAACCCTGATGGAGACCCTGATTCTAGGAACCTTGAGTACAGAAACAGATGGAGGCGTGTGCCTGCATGTGCACGTGCATGCACGCGCGGAGGCTAGTGGTTAACATCATGTGTTCTCATGCCTTGCCCTCCTCTTTACAAGACAGGATCTCTCATGATTGGCCAAGCTGGTTTACCAGGAAGCCCTGGCATCCTCCTGCCTCAGCCTCCCCTGCGGTGGGATTATCGTCATGTACTACCATGCCTGGCTTTTAACGTGGACACTGGGGACCTGAACTCTGGTCCTTGTGCTTTGCAACAAGCACTTTACCGACCTAGCCATTTGCATATTTTGTTCCTTCTCACCATTTCATTTTAGAGAAGGGCAGACCTAGACTCAAAATTGATTAATTTGTAGCACATTCAAGGATACACACACACACACACATACACACACACACACACACACACACACACACACACACATACATACACACACACACACACATACACTCACTCACTCTTCCTCTTCACACTCACACACACAATTCCTCATGTCCCACAAGCATCATAGCTGAAGTGAGTGCCGCCTGGTGATCGGACAGCCCTTGGGCGGCCATTCGCACCCTCTATTATGTGCATACAAACGAAAAATTGGGCTGCAAATCAATGGTTATGAATTTCACGTCACAGTGGGTCTCATTAGTTTGTGGATGTTGCTTTGAAATAATCAATATACTGTGATTGGAAAGCAATTTAAAATGTAGCCTCTTGGCTGGGAATCCAAATTACCGTCTCTTTGCCTTCCCGTGTACACAAAGTCAACTTTAAATTAGATTGATGGAACTGAACTCATCATTTGTTTTTCTTTAGCAGAGAACAATTTCAATAAATCAGCTGCAGTCCTGCTTGAGTGGCTGGCCCTCAGTGGAACACAAAGGACTCTCTCTCTCTCTCTCTCTCATTCTCTCTCTCTCTCTCTCTCTCTCTCTCTCTCTGTCACTGTCTACCTTGTTCTTTGAGACAGGGTCTCTTGTTGCCCTGGAACTTGCCAGCTTGACTAGGCTAGCTGGCCAGCGAACCCCGGTGCTCTGCCTTTTCCATCTCTCTAGCTAGAATTTCACAGGTAGGAATTCCAAGCATCTGGACCACACCTGACTTCCTATGTGGGTTCTGGAGTGACTGAAGTCATGCCCCCATGCTTGCGTGGCAAGCTCTTTACTGGTCGAGCTATGTCTCTATCCCAACGATTGCATTCTTTCAAGAAGGAACTGAAAACAGTACCATGCTAGGAGATAAACATCTTGAGCATCCTTTGCTTGCTACCCATGAGCCTTGGGTACATTCTTATTCTTGTAGAGTCTTAGGCTTACTTTCCCGACAGTGGAGATCATATGCCTTCTCTTGTTTATTTCTGGAGATGACAAGGATGGAGTTCATTTAAGTGTAAGAGTGTCCTAAAGGTGCAGGCACCAAAAGAAAACATCAGGTCCTTTTTGGGCCTTTAGCCTTGTGGTGAGCACCCATTTTTCCCTTGATAGAATCCATTCTCTTCTTTTCCCTTTCTCTCAAGTCAAGCATTGACGCTTTTTTCTTCCCTTCTAGCAAAGCCTCTTTTCTTCTCCGTGACTCCTCTGAGGTTGTCTGATTCACTTAGAATTCATTTTCTTTATGAGTCTGGCCAACAGGAAGATATAAACATGATCTAATAATAGATGCCACAGCACAGCTAGAATTCTACAGGTACTTAACCAGCCCCAGATGACCTAACTCAAGACTGAAACAGAAAACAAAATGTGTCTAGTCTCTTGATTTTTAGCTCATTCTGGAATACGAAATACGATTTTGTCTTCTTGCAACTACAATATTGCAAACTCTAAATCAAGACTGAAGGCCGGAGAAAACAAAATGTCTAGTCTTGATTTTGGCTCATTGTGCAATGTGTTTTTGTCTGCTTGGAGCTATGATATTGCAAACAAACCCTGGTATTATTATTATTGTTTTTAAACAACTGCCCCTAGAGTGCTCAGTGTTTCTGTTGTGGGATAGCTGATGATAGTGAGTCTATTCTTAAATCACTTTTGTCTTCTATGGACACAGCAGCCGAGGAGTCAGTAGGCAAAGGGAAGGGCTGTGAAGCCTGTGTTAACGGGGCCAAGCCTTGTAGCTTTTCAGACTCCCTCTCTAGGCCCAGTGTCCACTTTTTCCTTTGTTCCTTCCTTCTAGTTTGGAAGTAGGTATTATTTCTTTTTACGATGAGCCTTTCCATATGGAATGCCAACAGCACTGGGTGTAACCACCCATGTGCCTCATATCATGCAAACACATCATTATCTTGGAGGAATAAAAAGATTGTTTTTACCCAGAATAACCTGTTTTTCGAATTTCATGCAAGTCATCCTGAAACTTGGTTAGGAGACAGAGTCCAAAGTGTATCAGCCACCCAAGGAACAACTGAGGGCCACACCTTCTGGATGTGGCTGAAGCATATTTGATGAACTATTTTGCAAAGCCTGCAGCAAATACTGAACTAATTTGATCATAACATTGAGTCTGGAAATGTGGTGACTGCTTGATTCAGCTGGACACTATGCTGTCGTCATCCCTTGGGATATTTAAGCTATACCTGACTGTATTGTGCATTACTGTGTCACAACCTCATGGTGATAAAACAGCCATGGGGTCCCCAATGTCTGCATTTCTGTTTCTGTAGAAGAGGGAATCACCATGAGGAGGCTGGATTAAATGCTCAAGGCAGCAATCATCTTGGGGGAAGGATTTCCTTTTCTTAAAAGCCTATGTGCTTTCAGATGTGCTGACTGTAGAGTGCTAAGGGATCCTCAATGGAGAAAAATGATCCACCCTGACACTATTCAAATATTTAATTTTAGAGGAATGGATCTCTTTTATGCTCAACGTATTACAAAATTACAGCATGCGGGGCTAGAATTAACTTGGTTGACATAAATGTATCTAAGAATACAGTGTGTGTCAGTATTAGAAGCTGTAATGGATACAGTCCCCAAATCTCAGGCTTAAAAGATATGTATTGTTCAGTTACGTAAGATGCAGATGAGCCGGGCATGGTGGTACATGCCTTTAATCCCAGCACTTGGGAGGCAGATCTTTGTGAGTGAGGCCATCCTGGTCTACCAATCAAGTTCCAGTCCAGAACAGCCAAGGCTACACAGAAATTCTGTTTCGAAAAAACAAAAACAAAAACTTCAACAAAAACAAAACAAAAACCAAAAACAAAAAGCAAAAACCAAAACCAAAACCAAAAACAAAAAAACAAAAAAAAAAAGGAAGAAAGATACAGATGAATGTCCCCAGTTAGCAGGTTGCTCTCCTTTAACTATTGTCTCAGGGATGGACCTGGGATCCTGCACTCCTGGTCCCTAGCATCATCAACTTGTTTTCCAAGCTCCTTCTTGATGCCTTGATGAGCTACAGTGGGTGTAAGGTGCAGCCTCATCTGCTCACTGTCTGTAGTTCAGTGGGATGGAAGCCATGTCAAGCTTGTCAGCTTTACACAACCTAGAGTCATCCGGGAAGGGGCCTTCAATGAGAGGTTATCTAATCAAGTTGGCCCATGGGGCATGCCCGTAGGGCCTTGTTTTCATTGTTTACGGATGCGGGAAGACCAAGCCTGAACGCGGGTGCCACTATTATTGGGTTTGGGTCCCTGGATCATACAAGAGCAGAGGAAGCTGGCTGAGCAGAAGGCATATGCGAACCCATTTCTCTCTGCTTCTTGCTTTGGATGTCCTGTCGTGAGTTCTCAGCAGTGACGGGCTGTAAACTGGAATTGTAAGATAAACACACCTCTTCTCCCTTGAGTAGTTAATTTTGGTCAAGATGTTTTGTCATAGCAACAGAAGTGAAACTAGGGCACTCAGTGATGTGCCCACCTATCCCCCAGAGGTGCTGGGGATATAGTCCATCTGTGGGACCAGAAGGAAGAGGGCATAGGTTTGGGGGTGCCTAGCCAGACTGGGTTGTAAGAGTTTGACTGATTTGTGCTATCTGTTTATGTTGATTGGGGTATGGAGTGATACCATAATGGTACAGTATAGGCCCTTCAGCTGGCTGTGAAGTTGCTTTCAAGGGTATAGGCAGAAGAAGATGGTGTCTGGGACCAATGCCATCCAATTATTTGTGGTCTAGTTGGAAGACAATGCTGGGCAAGGGGCCCTCCCATGGGCTTTTTCTGATGTCTTCCATCACTCAGTGAGCCCTAGGAAACCAAGCCTCTCCTCACAAGGCATAGGTATTTTCTATGCAGAACTGTGCCTCATCCCTGGGCAGTGAAGTCCCGACTTGACTGGGTAGCTAGAGACTGAAGAAGGGATAGACACAAGCAGACGTGCACACAGAAAAGCTAGAGTCAGGCGTGCATAGCTACCTTACCAACCTGGAACCTCATGGTGTTCATTAAGTATAGCATGGCGGGGTATGGGCAGTTAGCTAGCCAGGTAGGAGGACTCTGTAGGTGAGCAGTTTCTGGCTGCAGACATCCAAGAGGAAGAAGCTGCAATTGCTAGTTTTTGTACACACTGTCAGCATTAGAGCTCTAAGAAGAGGAAGGCTATGCTATTCCTCCAAGTCTGACCCAGACAGCAGGGTCAGCCAATCTCCCATGGGTCTGAGGCATGGGTCCCTGACATGGCTATGGCCTTATCAACAACACAAATTCACTCAGGACTTCATTGACCCTTTGCAGGTTCACTCAAGGCTTTCTTGGCTTCCCACAATTCATAATCCTACATTATTTACAAACCTGATGTTTCAGGCACGGAAATATTCCTATCAGAGAAGTCTGATAGGTTTAAACTCTCATACAAACTTTGGTGATTAGTCTTGACTGCCTACAGGACCCTGCAGGGAAGGCTTCCGATGCTATATCCAGACCCACTTAGTATGAGCGGGGACTGTAATTGATTAGTGATGTCTGGAATGAGAATTGGAGGTAGAAGTGAAGGCAGTTAATATGCTGCATTTTCCATTCTGGGGTTGAAAACAAGGTAAAATAAGCACGGCCTGAAAAAATATAGGAAAGCATATTCATTCTAGTTTGAATTATTTCATCAATTTTGTCCTCAAAACAGCTGGGTTCCTCTACTTTAAGGGGGAAGGCAAGTTTTAAATTGGAAAAGAGAAACAGGCTTTCTTGTAGCCTGAAGAGTCCAGAAAGAGAAGTGGAGCCCCGGGGTACAGTGAAGCAGGAATCTGAACCTTAATTCTTCCTTTGCCCAGCCTCACATGACTTCCACTGTGCATTTGTCTGGTGATGCGTATGTCACCTGCAGTGGTCCTTAGCCTTTGCTTCTGGTTAGGTCAGTTCAGTGGTTTTTAACACTGTCCCAGAGAACAGAGGGATGTGTGTGTGTGTGTGTGTGTGTGTGTGTGTGTGTGTGTGTGTGTGTGTTGTGTGTGTATGTGCATGTGCGTGTGCATATGACAGTATTATGTATGTGTATGTATGTATGTATGTATGTATGTATGTATGTATGTATGTGTGTGTGCATGTGTGCATATGTGTGTGTGCACATGCATACATGACAGTATTCCTTTTGCTTCCTTCTTGCCCATCTCCTCTGCCTGTGTCTGTGCCCTCCATGACCACAGCTAGCCTAGCATGCCTGCTCTCTGAGTGGCTCCATCCAGCAGTTGATGGAGGTGCATGTGGAGACCCACAGCCAAACATGGAGTGGAAAATGGGGAGTCTTGGGGAAGAGCAGAGGGAAGGATGGACGACTCAGAGGGGACAGGCGCTCCATGGGAGGACTGACAGAGCCACAATCAGGGCCTACAGGGGCTTGTGGAGACTGGGCTCCAGCCAGGCACCGTCCATGGACTGGACCTAGGCCCTCTGCACAAATATAGCTGATGGGCAGCTGTGGGTCCCCTAGTGAGGGAAGTAGAGGCTGGCTCTGACACCGACTCTGCTGCCCGCTTGTTTTGTTGCTTTCCTCTGGTGAGGGCTGTCTCACCAGGCCACATCAACCCTGACTTGATGTGCTGGGGTGGGTGGGTGAGGGTTCCCCTTCTCTGCAGAGTAGGGGGATGGGTAAAACAGAGAGGGAGGGTGGAACGGGACAGAGGAGAGGAGGGAGGAGGTTATGACCAGGATGTAAAATGAGTAATTAATAAAAAAAAGAATTAAAATAAGTGAAACCCCTCCTCTTGGCCCCTTGCATGCCTCTGCTAGTGTTGGGCAGCAGTCCTTGTTACTTTGCTTAACTCTTTTCATGTCTCTGTGTTCAGCTTCTTCTAAAAGCCCTGTGACCTGGGCCATCCACCTGCAGTGAACCTGGATGGGCCCCTGGTTCATACAGGGCTTCTGGGAACCCAGATGTTGCACAGGTGCAGCATGGCAGGAAAGTCTAGAGCCAAAGGTCTCAACCTGTGGGCTGGGACACCTTTTGGGGTTGCGTATTAGGTATCCTACCTATCAGATATTTACATTATAGTTCATAACAGTAGCAAAATTACAGTTATGAAGTAGCAATGGAATATCGTCATGGATGGGGTCACCACGACATGAGGAGTTGTATTAAAGGGTCACAACCTTAGGAAAGTTGAGAATCACTGGTCTCGAGGTACCTGGACTGTGCTGCTTTTACTTAGGTCAGTTCTTTACTAAGAATAACCTTCCTTGTGGCGGGCGGTGGGGTGGGGGGATGAAACCCAAGGGACTAGTGAGATGGCTCAGTTGGGCACAGGTGACAATCTGAGTTCGAGCCCCAGACCTCACATGTAAGTGGAAGACAAGAACCTGATGCAGCAGAATTGTTCCCTGGCCTTGGCACGTGAGTAGTGGCTCACTGGGTGGTGTTCTTGTGTGCCATATTAATGAAAGACAAATAAATTAAAACATGAACCCTGAAAGCATGGTCCCAGCACTTCAACTATGAGACTGAGTAGGAGAGAGTTGAGAAATATGCTCAGATTCTGGGCAGTGGGACTCACAGATGCCTGAAGGCTGATTACCGATGGCGAGCATGCTTAATATGTGTGATTTCTTCTGAGTTCTAGGCAGCTGCCAGCTCTGGTCCCTGAGCAGAGACAGAAAGACAGGGGAACAGAAGGATGCGTATCTCTCGGCTTCTCTCTCTATCCAACCTGCCAGGTCCCGCTAAAAGCAGAGCATCCTGTCCCAGTGTGTATCCCGTCATGTGCCTGCAGCACAGAGGAGATAGTGTGTTTTGGCTCAGGGTATGTTTGGTGCTAACTTTCCTTTTGACAGCGATGCTGTGACATTTGAACCTGAAGTGACCCTGACCTAGCTGTCAGCATGAAGTCTACTTGAGAGATAACAACTCAAGCTGCCTCTGCCAGTGCATCAGGAGGCTGAGGCCACATGGCGAGGCTCCTGTGAGAAGCAGAGAGTTCTTTCTTTCCTCTTTCCCTCTTCCAAAGATGTGTAAACAATGCCATTTGCGTGAAAGCTGACAGGCTTTCAACTGGTCTCAAATATTTTAGCGCATTCTTTCCTTGCCCTTTAATACATGCTAAATTTTTATTTTTCGGTCTCTTTGGTATTTATTTGAAATTCTGTGTTCAACGTTCTTCTGGGGTGGCAGAAGTTTCTGGCCATAGACAGTGCCATGCAACTCTGGGCTCCGAATTTACTCATGGGCCGCGTTATGGTTTCTATCAGACGGCATTCTCTGAAGCAGGCTTGGCACATGGAAACATCTACCTATCACGGACCACTGCCAACATTCCTTTTGGTAGATGTGAACCTACACTGGCCAGGGGGAAGGCAGAAGGATCACGCTGGCTCCCCGTCAACAGGGCTGGCCATGGATTCTTTAAGAAAGAGCACTGAAAACAGGATGCCACATGGTTTTCAAGTCTCATTTTCAGCAACAACTTCAGACTCATCTCCCACTCTGCAGAGCTGTTTTCTTTCTTTCTTTCTTTTTTTTAAGTTGTCTTAAGCCTGAGCTGCTAACGAGGAACGTGACTGACTTAGATTTCACCTTCTTTCATTTTCTCACTGCAGGCTGATGCCGAAGTGTTAATGAGCAGTGGGAAGAGAACAAGAGTTCACAGAGAGGTGGGAAGAAAGGCTGGGGGGGTCAACCCCCTGCCTAAGTGGGAAGGTTAGAAGGAGCCTATGAGGTACAGCAACACACACCCACGTCTGCCTGGCCTAACCCAGCCTTCATTCTGTCACAGCCCGACAGGAAGGAAGATGACCCTAGGCTCCATGTACTCCACTAGGACTCAGGATTCTTGGGGCCTAGGGATCATCACAGGCCTCCAGGACCCCGCCTTGCAGACAAAGAAAGTAATTGTGGAGGACTGTGGAGGGAGGACTGTGAGGAAGAGTGAGGGGAGGGGAGGACGATGAGGCAAGAATTATGAAGAGGAAGTATGTGAGAGGGAGGAGTGACAGGAAGGAGGAGGAGGAGCTGTGAGGGAGGACTGTGAGGAGGAGGACTTTGAGGGAGGACTTCTTGGGGAGAGGACTCTGAGGAGGACTGTGGGTGGGGGGAAGAATTGTGGTTGGAACTATTAATGAGAGTGCTGTGAAGATGAGTTACGGTGAGGTCAAAGACTGCGAGCGGGAAAGATTGCGGTAGGGACTGTATTGGGGGAGATTTCTGGGTGGAGGGATCCTCATAGGGGAATGATTGTCACGGCAAGGGCCTTGGGAGCATGGTCTATGTAGGGAGGACTGAGAGGTAAGTCATTATGAAGGGGAAGACTGTGAAGGCAGGGGCCATGATGGGGGACAATGCTAGGGGAGGATTCTGATGGGTACAGAGCTGAGAGAGGGCTATTCTGTGAGAGGGAGGACTCTGGGAGGGGGGCGGGATGGGAGGGGGATGTCCATGAGGGTGGAGGACTCAGAGAGGGAAGACTATATGTAGTTTTAAGTATTAGACTATGTCTGAGCAAGTTAATTGCAGAGAACTCGATCAGATGGTGCTGCCCAGCTAAAGAAGATGCTGAGCAATGTAACCTAGAACATTTCCAGGAAGAAAAGAAGGTGGGTGGAGTCACAGGCTCCTGTCTGCCAATGGCTTTGTTGCCTCTGGATCTCTCCTCAAGCCTGGGGCTCAGAAGTTGGGAAAGGAGCCTGCTCAGGGCTCCCATGCTTTCCTGTTGCTTTGGCTACTGCCTCACCTCATTCTGCTGGTTCAGCCAGTGCCAGCTCTGAGCCCACAGTGTCTCCATGGAGACATGGAGACACACTCTGCAGTAGAGGAGGAGAAAGCGACTGATTTCCCCACAGTCTAGTGGGTCTGTCTTGACCTGTTGTATACGTTCCAGCTGTGCACTGAATCTTTGTTGTCCTAGATGTACGTTTTCCTAATTGTAAGACAAGAGCTAAAATGCGGATCCCCCAAGGTTGTGTGCTGATGTGGGATAAGCTGTTGTGTTTGTGTTGTTGTTGTTGTTTTTGTCAACTTAGTATAAGTTGGAGCTGCTGAGGATGAGGAGCCCAGTTGAGGAATCGCCTCAGACAACATGGCCTGTGGGCAATTCTGTGGGGACATTTTCTTGATTGATGATTGCTGCAGGGGCATAGCCCACTGTGGGTGGTGTCTTCCCTAGCCCACTGTGGGTGGTGCCTTTGCTGGGTAGGTAGACTTAGGCTGTATAGGATAGGAAACTGTACATATCCTGAGAGTAAGCAGCATTCCTCCATGGTCTCTGCATCAGCTCCTGCCATGACTTCCCTTGCAAATAGACTGTGACATGGACATGGAAGCCACGTAAACCCTTTCTTCCTCAGGTTGCTTTTGGTCATGGCGTTTATCACAGCAAGAGAGAGAAAAGTAGGACAGCTGTCATGCAACACAGGCCCAGTGTCACACTATAGCCCTCAGGGACTCAGCAGGGGAGTACTGAAGCTCCCGGACTGCCTTCTGCTGGGACCTCTCCAAGGGTTTGTTATCTTAGCAGTTAATGGAGTTGCTGACCCTATTGGTTGGCAAGCAGACAGCTATGGCATCTTCTGGTCAGAAGTATAGGAGAAATGGTGGGAAAACAAAAGGAAAGAAACCCCAGAAAAACCCAAAATGCGCTTCTTCCTCTCAGGAACAAACATGGAGTTTGGAAGGGAGCATCCAAGAAGACAATTCTCTGTCTTAGAACCCTAGAAGGTCCGCGAGGGAGACTGGCACCACACGGGAAAGAGCAGAGGTGAGGGGGCTAGTAGAGTAGTCCTGAACTTTTGGAGCTTACAAGACCCTGCGAACTCCATACCTCTGTCTCTGGTGGACGTAAAATAAATTCTCGGTATTCTCACCACAAACCTGTGTCAGCTTACACAGCCGCAGGACAGCAGGGAGCGTGATTTCAGGCCTGGCTACGGTCACAGCCAGGGAAACTGAACGAGTGTCTTTCTGTATTCATGTTGCTGTGTCACTAGCTAATTGCGCAGGATATGTGTAGCGCCCTTCCTTCACGATTCCTGTGTGCTAGGGATCTGCACACCTGCTTGCCCCGGTTATCTAGGAAGATGTAAGTTTGAGCCCAGTTTCACTTGGCTACAGAGTTCATGTTTTTCTTCAGAGTGACTGTATCAGTTAATTTTAGCTGTCAACTTGACACAATCCCGAACACCCTGGAAAGAGAGTCCCAAGGAGGAATTTTCTAGATCAGGTTGGCCTGCGGGAGATTGAGCTGGCCCGTTTTGGGTGGGGGGTGGGGGGGCACAGTTCTCTAGGCTGAGCCATGATCTAGATAAGACAGGAGGAAGTTCTTAGCACAGGCAGCCTGAACAGCAGGCAGCTCATTTTCTCCCAGTTCTTGACCATAGACAATATATGACTAACTACTGGAATCTCTGTCTTCACATCCTTAAACGATGGACCAAGACAGATAAACCATTCCCCCTCCAGGCCGCCTTCATTACAGCAAAGGAAACAGAAACAGGATAGCAACCACATTGGCTTTTGAGGTTGTTTTGATACTAGTGCTGTGATTCAGCCAAGTTCAGAAATGCTGCTGTCTGTGCAACCTTCACCGGCCCCTGCCGTGCCATACGGTGACTGTGTAACCCTTGCTGTACAGCTTGACATCAACTGTGCAGTGGTGTTGGGGGTCATCCTCACTGGCTCACCTCAGGAAGGTGTACATTCTGTTCTGTCCTGATACCTAAACTGGGCATCAATTGGCCTAGCTCCCTCGTAGGCTGGAGGTTCCGGATTCGGGGATCACAGCCCAGCTAGATGGCCACAACTGCAACCCCTGGCTTCCTGCACGGGTCTGGAGGAGTGTCAATGCCTCGTGAAGGTCTGTGTGTGAGCGGAGACGAGAACAGTGCAAGGGGGTGAAGGAACAGAGTGAGAGCTGGATGTGTCCCATTGATCTTGGCAGTTTCTGCATGTGGAAGGTGAACCAACCATCGGAGCATGTAGACAAATCCCTTGGAGTCAGAACTCATTACCATATGGAAGACTTCCTATTGTGTCCTTGGGCAAGGACAAGGTGTGTCCACATTCGGGGTCTCAGTGTCCTGGTGGCAATGGTGGGGTATGAAGCAGAGGCTGGTTGAAACTGGGCAGCCCTTCCCAAACGCCTTCCCCAAGAACAGTGAGCGCCCAGGGCTCTCACATGGATGTTTTCCTGTAGAGCCTCAGAGAGGAGGAAGGAAAAGACTAGATCTTAGTCGGCATTTCGCTTCCCCTTCCTACCCTCCCACCGTACCCAGGAATCCAGAAGCTTAGGAAATTAGTTTGTTAACCAAACGGTTAAGTTAATGAACGCACTAATATCAAAAGAAGGACAAGTAATATCCTTATGTGTGTAATTAATTAGCCCATTCCCAAGAAGTGTTCTTAGCTTCAGACATGCCACAGATAGCGCGTGGTAATTATTATTACATAGGAAGTACAGCTGGATTTCTTGACCCCTGTGCACTTAACAGCCCCTGTTTAATGGTGCATTGATCATAGATTTAATTTATATGGTCAGCATTGATTATCTTTTAGCAATACCCGGAGACACTTTTTCATGCCTTTTAAGACCTTTCTTTAGAAAACCAAGTTTTGGAATTGTGTTTGCAAACGTGAGAGGCTTCTGAAGGTGTCTGGGAGGGGAACAGTGCGGGTTCGTATGGAGACAGGCTCCCAGGAGATGGATCTGCTAGTATCAGATTAGATTAAGAGGAAAGAGGCTGGAAAGAGAGAATCCCACAACAGTGCGGAGTAATAGGCATTTTAGCAAAGGTAGTGGTTAGGAATTAGGGAAAATACAGCTTAGGAAAAAAAATTGCTTTGGGAACTTTTGTACGTAATATCCGAATAGACCCTGTGGTGTGGCAGGGCAGAGCTTTGAGTGACCTAACTTCCTTGTGCTACAAGTGAGGAATAATATAATATAAATCCCAGTTATGAATGATAAAAGGTTCTGGGGAGCTGCTGGGCGGACAGCATAATGTCTATAGGTAACAAAACAGTATTGTCAATCATATTATGCCTAAAATACCCTACTTTTTGGAGGGGCTAGCTATCCTCATTACTTGGGGTGCACTCATTATTTGAATGAGACTGTTCCCCCAGAGACCCAGTTATTTGGACATGTGGTCCCCAGTTGGTGAGGCTGTTTGCGGGTTTGGTGTGTGTGTGGCCTTGCAGGGGAAATACAGCACGCGTGATGGGTTTTGAGAGTTTGCATCCTTGCCCCACTCCCAGTCCACTAGTGTGCTCCTTCTCATTGAAGACGTGACCTCTCGGCTTCCTGCTCTGGCTTCCAGCGCTCATGCCTTCCCCACCATTACGGATGCTCCCTGTCTATCCGTAAGCCCAAACAAACTCTTTGTTTTGTAAGTTGCCTTGGTCACAGTGTTTTGTCACAGCAACAGAACAGTGACTCATACATTTGAGTATAGTGATGAAATTGTAGGTGTGTGCATATATCCAAAATAATCAATGTGCATACATCAAATATCTATACTTTAGTGTATCAATTATAGCTCATTAAAGCCAAGGTAAAGGATGCTTGGGTGGCAGAAGTAGCCCCATCAATGGATAGCTGTGAAAATAATTTGGTAGGACAAAGGGCATCTGAATACAAGCTCCTATGGTAGGTGTGTGGTGCTTGGAGAGGTCCCTGGCACTGTGACACACAGAACAGTACACTCGAATTCACACCTGTGTGCCAGTTTGTTCTTTCATGGAGTGTAAGCATCTCTGCTCATTCTGTGGAGTCAGTGAGAGTGTGCCACACACAGTGTTTAGGGGTGTGCTTTTCAAAAGCCAGGGCACGATGTCCTTGGGTTAGTGGGAATTGCAGGAGTACAAAGGAGACGGCACACTGAGTCAGATGGAGAGCCCTAGAGCTGGTTGACATGGATTCCCAGGACTCGGGACAAAGCCTTCAAGCTGATTCTTAACATCTTGTGATCATTCCCCAAAATGTGAGAGGCAGATCAAACTGATGGTGTTTGATTTCCCCACAACCAAAATGCAGTTGGATAATATCTATGTGCTAAAAGGAAAGAGACTTCTTGAACTAGAAACTTCCCTTGTATTTGAGGATTCCATAGCAGAGCTTTATGCAGCAAGATGGAAGCTCACGTTTTCTGCCCAGCTTCGACCCTGTGCTTGCATTCGCTAGTCCCTGTGCTTGCATTCCTAGCCCCTGTGCTTGCATTCACTAGCCCCTGTGCTTGCATTCACTAGCCCCTGTGCTTGCATTCACTAGCCCCTGTGCTTGCATTCACTAGCCCCTGTGCTTGCATTCACTAGTCCCTGTGCTTGCATTCACTAGCCCCTATGCTTGCATTCACTAGCCCCTGTGCTTGCATTCACTAGCCCCTGTGCTTGCATTCACTAGCCCCTGTGCTTGCATTCACTAGCCCCTGTGCTTGCAATCACTAGTCCCTGTGCTTGCATTCACTAGTCCCTGTGCTTGCATTCACTAGTCCCTGTGCTTGCATTCACTAGCCCGTGTGCTGGCATTCACTTGACCCTGTGCTGGCATTCACTT
Source organism: Acomys minous (assembly GCF_964271855.1). Lineage (NCBI taxonomy): Eukaryota > Metazoa > Chordata > Mammalia > Rodentia > Muridae > Acomys > Acomys minous. The sequence continues at coordinate 10,736,830 of NC_140495.1, forward strand.
GACCCTGTGCTGGCATTCACTTGACCCTGTGCTGGCATTCACTAGTCCCTGTGCTGGCATTCCTAGCCCCTGTGCTGGCATTCACTTGACCCTGTGCTGGCATTCACTTGAACCTGTGCTGCATTCAGAAGCCCATGTCTTTGCATTCACTAACCTCTGTGTTGTGTTTATTGCTGTTCTACCTTCTCACATCCCAATATGACAAACCGACTTCTCACAGTTTTCTGGAAAGTTCCTTTCTCTCCAGACTTCTCTGTGGGCTTTTAGGAGAGACATTCCAGAGTTAGCTGTTATGGGTCATGATTGGCTTTCAGTGAGGTGGGACCCGGAGTAGAAGAGTGCCAGATAACCTTTGGATCATAACATTAACAGGGGGTGGGGAGGGGTGGAGAAGCACTTTGCTTTCATTTCCCAGGCTCCTCAGAGACCAACCGTGGTGGCTAATCTTGGTTGTCAAGTTGATGTATTTGGGAGGAGGGAGTGAGCCTCAGCTCAGGAAGGGCTCCATCAGCCCGCCCTGTGTGCACGGTATTTCTTTTTATTATTTAAGGATGTGTGGCTAAGTTGGTCAGAGAGGGCCGGTGGCTGGAAGCTGGGGGAACAGATATTGACAGATTTCCTGTTGGATTATGCGTGTGCATGTGCATGTGTGATATGCATGCATGTACACACTCAATTTCATGTGTGTGAATGCTGCATCACCCATGTGTTGGGGTCAGATGACAGCCTTTGGTGTCACTCCTCATCTCCCTTGCTTGAGATGGGTCTTTCTTTGCTGTTTTCTTCTATATAAGCCTGCCTTTGTCTCATCTCCTTTGTAGGAGTGTTGGGGTCACAGATTTGTGCTATAGTGTCTGGCTGTATATAGGTTTTGAGAACTCACACTTGTACAACAAACGCTTGACCCACCGAGCCTCTCCCCAGTCCCTATGTGGCTTTTCTTATTAAACATTGGTGGCATCATGTGACAAGTCACCCTTCCCTTATCTCTCAACTTTCACTTATGCATAGCTTTCCTTTCTTTCCCACAGCCTTACAGCCTTCTTTCCTTTATTTCCAAAACATTTAGGCAACTCTGTCATTTTAGGTCCCGTGCTCTTGTTGACTTATATTAACCTGGGGTGAGGCCATCCTAGCTTCCTGGCCTCCAGTACCTGTGTGATGTGTAAATATTGGAGTCACTTGTCCTTGGGATGGATGTTTTCCTCATTGCATGGAAGCTTCCAGGCACACCTATGCATGTGAACCATCAGGAGGTGACAGTAAGATCCTTCACTCTTTGTTGTCCTTCCTGTTGTCACTGCAGTGTGCAAACAGACTGGAAGCAGGAGTGACTTAACAGAGTGTGAGCAGCGTCTAACCCCTGTGCTAGAGTGCCCACTGCATGTTTAAAAAAAAAAACCCAGCAGCAATCACACAACAGTGGTGTTCATCTCATTTGGGAGGGAGTATCAGTGGGCTCAGGGATTTGCTGTTTGTACCAGCATAGCCCAGGATCGGCCTAAGGTGAATTTAGAAAACCCTCAGCTATTCAGAGCACATCGCCCCTACGAAGCTATTCAGATCACATCGCCCCTACGAAATCCATCCTCTCCCTGGGAGTGATTGCTTTGCTTATTGCCAGTCCGCTGTGTGATTTGTTAGCCTCCGATTGAGTCTTCCATGCCTGGAAAAAGACATTGTGCTTAGTGAAATATAAACTCAGGTAGAAGGTTAGAAATACCTTTAGCTTTTCTGCCCAGCTCTCTGCTCCTCTTATTCCTCATCAAGTATATTTTCATATTGCTTCAGTGGCTCTGAAGGAAGTTACTACCAGACAAGCCCAGTGTTAAGATCTGACATAGGAGGCAAGCTGCCGCAAGCTTGCATAAATAGTCAGATTCTGGTGCTGAGTGAAAAGGAAAAAATATTAAGTCCCTCCATGATGTGTGTGTGTGCGTACGTATATATGTATGTATGTATGTATGTATGTATGTATGTATGTATGTATGCATGCATGTATTTTCATTGAACCAGTTTTCTTCCTCAATGGTGCCAATGAAGAGGAAACAATGGCCTCTTGATCCTTCCTGCTTCCCTCAATCCAGCCACTGTTCTCACTTTTTTTGTGTCCTGGAGGAAGTGGCCAGGAGTCTTGGCTAAAGTTTTCTAAGTCTGACTTTAAAGATTGGTTTGGAAATGGCAAGGTCAGTGGGCTTGGGTGTTGTTTCTCAGCTCCCACTCCCAAGATCTCTAGGGCTTCCCAGAAAACACACACACATTTGCACTACCACTGCCCTAGTGATGCTGAGACAGCATCAGGGCACCACTAGTGGTCCACCCACCCATGCGTGCATTTATACACTCACTCATTCATTCATTAGGTTTACTATGAGCCAGATGTTGGGCAAGATGACAAAGATATTAATAACAGGAAGCCCTGCCCTAAAGCGTCCTCATTGCAGACACCAGGAAGGAATGATGAAGCTTTCCCCACCTTCCGTGATGAAGATGGTAAAGCTGAGAGACTC